>NW_006296221.1:2543215-2548954 GCF_000327345.1 Myotis davidii
ACGTGAATCTAAAAATCAAGTAAATAAATAATCTGATGAACAGAATAAACTGGTGAATATAATAGAATTAGGGGCATAGAAAGGGAGCGGACTGACTATTCTTGTGGGGGAAAGGAGTGTGGGAGGTGAGGGAAGAGATTGGAAAAAAATCGTACACCTATGGATGAGGACACTGTGGGGGGGGGGTAAGGGCAGAAAGTGGGCTGGGAACTGGGTGGAGGGGAGCTATGGGGGGAAAAAAGAGGAACAACTGTAATAATCTGAACAATGAAGATTTAATTAAAATTAAAAAATAAAATTAATGAGCTAATTATTATTATAAAATACACAGGCAGTATATGGCACATATTAAGTGTTCCATAAGTTAAAATAATATGTATGTAATACAATTTTAATGCAGTGTAATAAATATTTGGATAAAATCCAAACTCAGATCTCTTCTGGGGCAGCATTTCATTATTTTCCCATTTCTCTTTCTCGAAGTCAATAGCTGCCTGCCTCTCTCACTGTTGAAATTTGTGATCTCCTTTCTAAAAGTTTCCTCTAAAAAGAAGAATAAATTAAGATTTATTTTGTCTGTGGAATTTTAAAAAATAATGTCAGATATTTTTGATGAGCATTAGAGACATTCTCATTTATTCCCCCATCTGGGAGTAGGATTTGCTATTTCTGTTAGTAGTTTTTGGAGTGGGGGGCTCTTTCTGCGATCATCAGGGAGAGCCACTCAGTAAGAGAGATGGACGGAGCAGGTGTGAGCTCCAGAGTGTGGCAATGGCCTTGGCGATGGCTCATGTCTGAATGGCCTTCAATACCAGATCCAAGGTGCCACTCATAGAGCTTCAACTATCCGAACATCACCCCTACCTCCACATCTTTAGCTAGTCTCAAGAGCATTCGTATTCCGGTGGGGGTGGGAATGGGCATCTGGAGTCCAGCAAGTGGCTGCACATGTTTAATGAAAAGCAATAAGAGTTAACGGGATAATGGAGATAACTCACTGATTGATTGTTAACTGAGATTTTATCTTGGCTCATGGGGTGGAAGTAGTGATGCAGGTGGAGACACAAAAATGACCACATCACTGAACAGTTCAGAGGAAGCAAGAGCCTAGTATAACAGAGCAGATAACCTGGCTGTTGTTGTTTGCAAGATTCTACCTGGAACGTAGAATGTAGCAATCCCAGCCTGTGGGCATTGGTCTGACAGCTGCTCTCAGTGATGGAGAGAGATTTTGGACAGTTGCTGCCAGATAGCAAGAGTTCAGAGCCTGCTGGCTCAGGTGTAACTGCTCCCAGCCGTGTTCTGGCACTTGCAGAGAAGCATAGCAGTCTCTCTGGCTCCATAGCCAATCGCTGTGGGCCTGAAACATCTCCAGGACGTTTGACTTGGTACCATTCACCCTGTGTGCTCATGGTTCTGCCATCACTACCTCTGAGTCAGCTGAAAATTTGAACTCTAAGCAGAAATAAGTATCTCTTTTTTACTCCACTCCTGTAGCAGTAGGGTTGTTTAAATTGGATGAGGACTGTGTGTTCACCATCTTGGACTTGGTGGTTGCATCGGTAAAGGACTGACACATTACCTCCATTTCAGACTCTGTGAGATGGATACCTACTATGTGTCAGGCACTTTGCACTATTATCTTTTAGGTGGTCTTTACAGCACTGGTAGTTATGTTATTTAGTTCTGTTTTAAGATGAGGGATGGGCACAAAGAGCTTAAACCATGTGCCCACATCACTGTTTCAAAGCCGGGTCCTGATGCTGTGAACTCTCTCTTCTCAGGGAGAATTTTGGATGATTAGAAAGTACAAGGGCTGTTTCTAACTTACTCTCTTCCTGGGTCAGATTTCCTTTCTCCCCTTTTTCTGGTAGTAAGATTTGTTTCTAGGTTCTGGAAACTGTCCCTTTCAACTTGCTTGTAAGAGGCTGGGTCTCCTAATTTTTTCTTAAGCTAGGCTTCATGGATGAAAAAAAATTTGGCCTAAGAAAAAACAGAAGGGCAAAAACATGCTCAGTGGATCTTCTCAACTATCGAAGAACCTCATTATCTCCTGAAGAAAAGCTGATTTTGAGAAAGTCAGCTCCATGATGCATCATCATATAAGAAGTCAGTCTGGGCCAAACTGTAAGGTAGCTCCAATACAGTAGGGCCGTCTGGCAAGGCTGGATAAAAACACCAGCCCAACTATAAAACCTGCCTCAGCACTTTGCCCACATTTAAACAGGAGCAGAGAAATGTTGACTGAGTTGCTCTGGCCACAGCACCTCCCCCGTGCCTATGGCAGTTACTGTCTCACTTTTTCTAGTCTGGGACAGTGGCTACAAGAACACAGGTGCTTAGGCTTTGCCCTTATCATAGAAAGCACATTCTCACAGACACATCCCATTGCGTGACAATCCAATCTGCCTAGGACAGTGACTGCTCCATAAATGTAATTCAGTGTGGATACTACAGTGCGGGGAGGACCATGGGCGTTCACATGGTGTTATTTCATTTACTCTCCCTGTCAAACCTTCCTAAGTTTGTTGGAAAAATTTGTCATTTATGTCTCTTTTATGTTCTATATTAAGAGTAGCATTATTTTAAAGTTGCATGCAATCCCTTTAAAAAGTCATCACACCCCCGTTGACAAAAAAGGTAAACTCAAGTTCCATGAGATTAAGTCACTGCCAAGATTATCTGGTTCCAAACACATTTTTTTTAAAAAAATATTTTTATTCATTTCAGAGAGGAAGGGAGAAGGAAAGAGAGATAGAAACTTCAATGATGAGAGAGAATCATTGATTAGCTGCCCCCTACTGGGGATTGAGCTCACAACCTGGGCATGTGCCCTGACTGGGAACCCAACCATGACCTGGTTCATAGGTTGACGCTCAACCACTGAGTCACACTGGCCAGGCCTTACATTCCCCCCACCCCTCTCAAGAAGGACCCTAGTTAATTCCTCTAAAAATCATTTAATGAGGCCAACAGTAACCACCACTTCCATCAGTGAAATCCAGGGAGGGTCTTTCTAAATGGATCAGGTGGCAGCATCTTCCTTGTCCTATTCTCTCTGCATGTGACTCTCCATGGCTGTGTGATGTGGGAGCTGACAGGATGCTGGTGAAAGCACAGGATGGTCCAAAGCCATTTGTTTATTTATAGCTTGGGCTTATCCTGGGGAGCCCAACGCACCTCTCTCTAGTCTAGAACCAATGCCTCTGAGGAAGGGAGCCAGGGAGATGAGTATTCCTTGTCTTTTGGCTCTGAGATTTGCTGCTAACAGATGTATACTTCGAGCTCTCTGTGGTAGTGACCAGGATTCTGTCTTCCATTGAAGCCACAGCCTTGAAGATCCATGATTCAGAGCCATTCTGTTGCTTACCGAGTGAGGAGCAGCACACTTGTATGTACAGATACCAAGAACCCTGACTCTCCTGGGTAATTTCTGCCACTTACATGCTTTGCCTTTTCCCCTCTTTGAGCTCAGAAAATGCTTTGCTTTCTGCTTTCAGAGCCTTCCCTTCTTTGAAGTGAGAATTTTAGTCATGGAGGAGTGTTCAGGATTATTGCTCTAGTGCTTGTGTCTCTCCCCTTGGTGCTCTGGCAGACTTCCTGTTCTAGGCAGACAGGACAAGCCTCTGCTGGAGGGGACAGGCACATCATAGGGACAGCTGGAGGTTTGTAGGGCAAGACTGGGGAGCTGGCACATGCTAGTCAAGGAAGTGATTGAGAAGAATCTGAAAGTCTATATCCTCACCACCGTGCAGGTTGGAGTCCATCTCATGCCTCTCTCTCTCACATGGTGATAGAACCCACCTCTGAAGTTTTTATGTTCTCTTCCTCTTCTCTGCTGCCCAAATCCATCCAAGACCTTTCTAGAAAGCCCTATTCTGTTATTCTTTCCGCTCAACTTCTCCATGCAGGACATGGTTTTAAAGGTGTGCATCAAGCCCTACCACCCATTCCAGCTTTTCCGAAATCCTTAGGAAAATCATATGCAATAATGCTTTTGTTTTCGGGGAAGCATGTCATTTGTTTTACCGGTCTGTAGTTGATTAATTTGCAAATGATATTCCCAATAAAGTGCTTAGAAGTAGATAATTACAACTATATTAACAGTTCCCGGGGAAGCAGATGGTATTCTGAGGAGCTGCCATGTAGCATTAGCGCTGATGCTCCACCATAATGTACCATCTACCCCCGAAAACCACAGACAACCAGCACAAAGCCTGCTGATCATCCAGATTGGGAGGAAATTGTGCTTTTGCCTCCCATTCCAGTCTTATCAGAATTTTTATGTGCACTTTCCTGATCGCTACAGTGCTCAGTGAACTGGTGCGTTTTATGTTGAGTCCCATCACTCTCCAACTCTGTAATTCCGAATTAGCTCTATATTAAGCCTGCACGAAGCAAGTTTTTAAGCTACTCCTCCTACCATGCCAGATATTTATAAGCATAGATTATCTCTGTACAAACATATCATTTCAATTTCCCAAATTACCTGAGCCAACATGCCATGTTAGATAATCAATGAAGAGTGTTTGGATGCAGAGGAATCTCTCCCTCCTTCTTTCTCTCTCTGTGTCACACACACACACATACACACATGTGTGTACACACATATGTGAATATATGTCTCTGTGCACATATGCACATACACACATGCTCTTGTCTAGTTAGCATCATATTTTAATAAGCTGCCTGATATAAAGGGATTATCCTTCAGCTTCCAGCTTGTCAGAGAACGGCCACATGTCGCGGATTCCTGTCTGTACATCACAGTAGTCCCTCTTAAGTAGGCTGGGATACATGTGCTAATACACAACAGGACACAAAAGAACAAATATACATTTGTTCTCTGGTTAGGTGAAGACTATTGGGCCATGAGAAGAGCCTGTGGATCACTAAGAGCAGGATGTAGGTATGACACAGATCTTCTCTGGTGACCACTGTTGGGTCTTTGCTCTAGGCCAGGCTAGCAGGGGGCCACCAGCCTTGTCATGTCTGGGGTCTCTCTTCAATTGCTGTTACCTCTAGGTCACTGCTGGCTTGGAGAAGCTATGACAGGCCATTGTAGTAGGCCTGGATTGACCACTCTCTTCCTTGCCCTGTTTCATAGTCATTTATGCCAAGACAGCAGGAAAGCCCATTGTTCTCTCTGCTTTCCTTGGGGGAGAATGGGCTGGAAGAATCCTTGTGGGCTGTTGAGTACTCTGTGCTTTATTTAGAGCTGTCTCTAAGCTCACTGCCTTCCCCAGACAAAGGCCTTTGGTTGTTGCTGGAGGGACCTTACACATTAGGGAGCTTTATTTGATATGTGAGTAGGCTCTAGAGTTCCCAACAAGTTGCCCAATTAATACCATAAACCTTTTTACTGTTGATGTACATTATAAACTCTTAGTTTTGAGAGTGTATCATGCGCTAGGTACTATGAGAAGTAACTTGAATATGTCATTCCACTGAATTCTCACAATCCTATCTAATAATAGACAAACATGGTAATTAACCATATCTCCAACATGCTTCCCATTGGCTAATCAGGGTGATATGCAAATTAACTGCCAACCAAGATGGCGGCCGGCAGCCAGGCAGCTGAAGCGAACAGGAGGCTTGCTTGCTCCAGTGATGGAGGAAGCAAAGGTTCCCCGCCTGCCGCTGCCCAGCGTTGAGCTGCACTCTAAGCAACTATGTTGCAATTATAGAAGCTAAACAGTCCCCAGAAACCTGCTTTCCACCAGCCAGGCCTCAGCG
>NW_006296221.1:2549335-2555232 GCF_000327345.1 Myotis davidii
TGGTGGAGCCTCTCCTGACTCCTCAGCAGCGCTAAGGATGTCCGACTGTAGTTTAGGCCTGCTCCCCACTGGCAAGTGGACATCCCCCGAGGGCTGCCGGGCTGCTGGGCTGCCAGAGGGATGTCTGATTGCCATCTCAGGCCCAATCCCCCGGGGAGTGGGCCTAAGCCAGCAGGTGGTCATCCCCTGAGGGGTCCCAGACTGCGAGAGGACACAGGCCGGGCTGAGGGACACCCCCACCCCACCACCACCGAGTGCACAAATTTTTGTGCACCGGGCCTCTAGTATTCTATAAAATAGACAATAGCTACATTTCACTAAAGAATAAGTAGAGGCAAAGGAAGGTTAAGTAACTTGTTCAGAGTCACAGAGCTGATAAGTGTCAGAGTTGAGATTGAAACTCTAATCTGCCTGCCCTCAAAGCCCAGGCTCTTACCCATGCCACTATTTGCTATTCAGTGATTTTGTGAAGTTAATTCAATGAACATCACCTAGTATGCTTTTATAGTTCTGTGCAGGTCATATAGGGAAATGATGCACCTCCTTGGTTTTGCATAGGGTGTGCTCAGGATTGAAAAAGTAGACCATGTGAAAGGATATGGCTTGAATGGGAGGTTAAGTTAGACTGGAAAAGGTCTTGACAGTCACCTGAAGGAGTTTGGATAGGCCGTGGGGAAGCCATGGGTGTTCAGGAAAGTGAGTAACGTGATCAGATGAGGATTTTAGAAAGGGTTTAGATAGAGGATGCTTCAGGAAAATGTGTACAAAAGAGAAGCAATCTCGTTAGGAGGCCTTTGGGATAATCCTGGTGAGGAATGCTAAGGCTCTGGCTGGCATAGGTGATGGAGAGTGGGAAATAGCATCAGGGAGGTAGAATATATCAGTGCAAGAATAACAGCAGCCAATATTTATTTATCTTATTACCATGTACCTATCATTATTTTAAGCATTTAAAAAAAGTGTATGAACTCATTCAATCCTTACAACATCCCCTATAAAGTAAGCGATATTGTTTCTCCCCTTTAACAGATCAGGAGATAGAATGAAAAGAGTGCCTGAGGTGACATCAATTATAAGTGACTGAGTTGCATTCAGTTTCAGACCCACTTACCCCAGCCCAGGTCTTATTATCTGGCTAGCATGATGTCAGACCTTGGACCGAGGTGTCAGAGTGCAACTCGTCTTTTCCTAGACATGCCAGCCATGCCTGACATAGGGACATGTCCACCTGTCCACTTAGGATGAAGTGCATCCAGGGCACATAGGAAGGGAACTGGCATTAGCAAGTGTGATGATTCTGTTTGTCCTCCTTTGGGTGGCAGCTCTTTCAAGGCTGTACTCAGGGGAGGGACATTCAGTTTTCTAATTACCTTCCATATTGGTGCCGCTGGTGAAATCGAGATCAGGCAACCTGGGTTCAGGATTGTCTCTGTAATTGATCAGAGCATGTTTTTGGGCACATGACTTAAGGTGTCTGAGTGTCAGGCTTCTCATAGTTAAGGTGAGGATGATAATATTCCTTCATCTCATCATGCTTTCAGGGGTGTATTTTGAGCACCTACTAGCAGTCTTGCACATACTGGAAAGGCACTGGGGGGGACCAAGACTTGAACAAAAACAGGATTAAGGCCTGTTTTCTTAAGAATTTGAGTTTCATGGTTGATATATGTAAATAACTAATTGCAATTCAAAGGATCAAGGAGATAACATTCATTACAGCTTTTAAAAGTCTAAAGTGCTTTAAAATGGTGTGCTATTATATTCTTATTAATTATACTAGGGGGAGTGGGAGGAGAAAATCAGAAAATGCCAGAGAAATCTAGGTTGGGGTTGAGTTCCCTGCATCTCCAGGCTCCCACTGGGAGAGGTTCCAAGAGAGCAGGCCCCTCCAAGGAGGGTGCCATGGCTCTCGCCGGCTTTTGACCTTTGTGGAGAGTGCTTACATGAACACACTTCATTTTCAAAAGTTTAAAAATACGCACTTGGAATTGTAGATGATCAAGCGTGAACCCCAGGCCATACGTGTGTGGGAGAATTGTGCTGATCCGGGAGTGTGCAAGGCCATGCGCCCTGCAATTTGACGTCAGCATAGTCCGGGAGGTGAGCAGAGTCGGCGCCCCTCTGCGTGGTCAGTCTGTGATGCAATGTGTTTTCACAGCCTGTGAATCAATTCCCTCCAGGAAAAGAAAAAAAACACACACACAAAAAGCACACACCATGCTGATTAATGCGATATACCACTGTTGAAATGCCTGATTTTGCAATATTTAAGCATTTTTTTCCAGCTAAGACGGTGAAACAGGATAAGTAGAAAATAAAAAGCTACATGTATTTATTAGAATCAAGCCCTTTCCTTTTTTGAATGTTGACCTTTGAGTTTCTAAATTGGGCAAAGGAGTAATTATCAGGAATACCTTGATAAAAGGTTGTATGACCACAATGTAGAAAAACAACTTCATATTTATAAGTCCTTTGTAGGTTTGGTAGCACTTTAATATCAGCTATCTAATTTAATCCTTTGTGCCAGTTCTGCAAAGTAGACAAAGCACTCATAATTAGGTCATAGATGAAGACATGGGAAACAGAGAATTTGTGGCCTGTCCAAGGCTTTTACACCTAGGACAAAGGGGAGAGGGAAGAAGGTAAAGAAAATGAATGTTTATTGATCAGCTACTATGTGTTAGGTGCTTAATATACAATTGAATTGAATCTGTCATAGATTCCTGGGGGAATGAGTGTTCTTATTCCCATTATATAGATGACTGAGTTGGATATTGAATTCCAAATATCCTTGATTCCAAATCTATAGCTCTTTCTCTACATTTTCAACATTCTCTGATCATATGCTCTTATCAGTAAAGTGTTTTGAACATTTACCTCCAATATATATGTATTTATTTATATACTAAGTATTTGCATGTACTATTGTACTACTAGTTTATAAACATTATGATATTTTTATATAGTTGTAAATAAAAGTGGTGGTACAGAAGAGAGAAAAGTATTGTTGGTGTTT
Organism: Myotis davidii; assembly: GCF_000327345.1. Taxonomy (NCBI): domain Eukaryota; kingdom Metazoa; phylum Chordata; class Mammalia; order Chiroptera; family Vespertilionidae; genus Myotis; species Myotis davidii. The sequence continues at coordinate 2,552,352 of NW_006296221.1, forward strand.
TTTGTTTGTTTGTTTTTTAAATATATTTTATTGATTTTTTTACAGGGGGGAAGGGAGAGGGATGGAGAGTTAGAAACATTGATGAGAAACATCGATCGGCCGCCTCCTGCGCACTCCCCACTGGGGATGTGCCTGCAACCAAGGTACATGCCCTTGACTGGAATCGAACCTGGGACCCTTCAGTCCGCAGGCCGACGCTCTATCCACTGAGCCAAACCAGTTAGGGCTGTTGTTGGTTTTTTATCTTGCATAGCCTGCAACTGGAATTTTTCAAGACAACTCTCCTTATCTCAAGCATTTGAATATTTCTATCTCTGACTGTTTACCTTGTTCATTTATGAGTTGACTTAATGTTTGTGTTCCATTGTGTCTGTCCAATTTGTCTGTAAATGTGACTGAGCGTCAGCCTGTCTGCCTTGGATTATAAACTGTTAGAAGAGGCAAGGTTTAGCTAACTCTCTCTGTGAATCATTCAGCATGGCATAGCACCACATGCAATTAGAGATTTAATAAATGTGTTTATTGTGAAAAAAAAATAAACATGAAATACATGCAGGGAATTAAAATATAAAAATGCAAAAGTAAGAATAGGAGACATATTATTCTCTTTCTGTACTTGGTTTTGAAGACTGCCATCTAGGCTATGCTTCTCTCTTGGCAAGTAAGGAGCACAAAGTTTATTCCTGAAGCTCCTTTTCTTAGAAAAATCCACTAGATAGCATAGGGATACTTTAGGGCAGGGTTTCTAGCAGTGGCACTTTGGACTAGGTAATTCTCTGTTGTGAAGGGCTGTGAATCACAGGATGTTTCCGTGGCATCTATAGCCTTTATGCACTAGATGCCAGTAGCATCCGCTCCCAGTGTGACAACCAAAGATGACTCCAGACTTTGCCAAATATCCCCTGTTGGGGGTTGGGAAGCAAAATCACCCCCAGTTGAGAACCACCACATTAGGGTAGTCAGTAGGAATGTTCTCCTTGCTAATGCCCAAAGAAGAAGGCATCAAGCAGCACCAGTATGGGAGACACTCATTCTTGCCCAATGAAACTCATCTGGAGGACCCTTGGGCTTGGTTCCACCTGTATTGGGGAACTCCTGAGGTTGGCCAGCCAGAATGGAAGTCTAGCTGTTCAGTGATGATATCAGCCTCTGGTTGGCTCCTGTCTCCATGCATATCATGTCTAACTTTAATGTCTGTGCTTCACTGCCAATGGAATTGGACAAAGCTCAGTGTGGAAGATCATGGTGGTCCAGTGTTGGGTATGGTATGGCATAGTGGTAAAGAGCATGGGCTTTGGAATAAGGTAGATCTGAGTTCAGATCTGTTTTCTGCCATTATTATCAGTGACCCCAGATAATTCCATTGGTCCCCCTAAGCTGCTGTTTCCTCATCATGGTAAGACAGATTAAGGGAGGAGTACACTTGTATCATAGTATTCAACCCATTGACTGTTACTGGCTCTTAACAATAGTAGCTATTATTTTGATTATTACGATGATTGTATAAAACACTTAGGCTCTTGCCTGGCACATAGTAAGTACTTAATGAATGATCCATAGTATTATAATGTTGAACTTAAATATATGTATTTTTAGTTTAATGAGTTTGATTACAGATTCTATGCTATAGGGATCAGACCTATCTTATTTAATACTTGATCCCCATTGCCTAGTCCAGACTGGCCTGCCATATTTGGTCAATAATTATTTGTTGTGAATGCTTGAGTGCAAGTGTTCTTCATTGGAAGCCATCAAACATTATGGTTGCTATCTCTTTTGGTCTACGTTAATATCACTCATAATGGCCTTTGTGAGGCAATGCTACCAGAAGGTCTCCTGTGCAACTTAATGTGAATGAATATGTTTGGCTCTACCTTAGGAGGAAGGCAAAAAGAAGGCAGCTCAAACTTTTTCTTTCTGATAAATTGAAACTCAAGGAGAGGAAATTCTTTATAGTTCTGTACAGTCAATGGAAATACAGAAACATAATCATCAGGATTGTCTAATGGTTCCCTTGGATTTGACCAAGATGCTCTCTGTCATGGTATCATCATGAATTCCATTTCATAATGCAAGTTTATTTATCTAGTTTCAGGTTTTTAATTTATTTTCTGTTTTTTTTTTCTGGCTAGTTTTAGAAAAATTAGAACTCTTTTTCTGGCTTTACAAAAAAAAGATAATGTATGAGGTTGAGGGAAAAATTTTTTTTATTGGGAATACATCAAAAATCATCAATAATTCAGACATAACAACACTTGATAAATTTAAGAGAAAATTGATTGCAGCAGCAATAGCGGATTTAAACTTGTGCTTGGTTGCATCATTACTCAAACAAACACAGGAGCAGCATCAGTTTTAATTTCTGTCTTGTTTAAAAATGAGCGAGTTTCTTTTCAGCAAATGCCTGTTGATGATCTGCATCTTTACATTAAAAAAGGGGGAAAATTTTCCACTATCATCTGACTCATTTTGTGTTGTATGTTCTTCCAATTTTCGTCACCTCAAACCTGTAATTTTCAGAATATGTTTTATAAAAGTGGACTGAGCAGTATGGGCTTGTTTTTGTGTTTGTATGGGTATTGGGAGTGTGTTGGAGAGATGTGTATGTAAGTATGCATGTGGTTTATGTCGTTTAACCTAAGAGATATGCAATTGGAATGTTCTTTTTGTTCCAAAAGCATGTGTTCAAAAAACATATTGCCTCTCACCTTCACTGAATAACCTCTCTTTAGGTATTAATGGAGTGAATGAATAGAAGCTTCCATTTTGCTATGTCTAGTACCACTCAAAGACTGATTTTATGTTAAATTACATGTAATTGCCTAGCTACATCCAAATAGTAAAAAAAAAAAAAATGAGAGCAAGAGTAACCTGCTTATTA
>NW_006296221.1:2556444-2568328 GCF_000327345.1 Myotis davidii
ATCATTTGTTGTCTCAAAAATTTTGTAATCAATTTACATTTTAAAGTTAGACAGACTTACCCAAGTTTGAATTTGGAGTTTGTGTTCAAGAAAAATATATAAATGAAGAATGAGCACAATCTCATGTTGAGTTATTTTATATCATTTCTCATAATCATTTCTTTACACGGATTTAGTTGTTAGTTTTGTCACTGACTTTCTCTCACCTTATTTCTGTGGGTTTCACCTCTTGTTCACCCAACAAAATCTATACTGACCCCTTGCTAATCCTTAAATTCACTAAACATGCTTCTCCTGCCTTTTATGTTTCTGAGTCTCTACCTTGAAAGCTGGTCATTCTATTCATTCCTCTACACTGTCTCACCTCAACCTTCTCCCTTCCTTCTCTCTTCCTTCCTTCCTTCCTTCCTTCCTTCTTTCCTTCCTTCCTTCCTTCTCCCTTCCTTCCTTCCTTCTTTCCTTCTCTTTCCTTTCATTTATCATTTAATTTATTCAACAAATATATATTAAGCAGCTACTATTTACCAGGATGGAGACACAGTGATGATGAATATAGATAAAGTTCTTGCCCTCAAAGGGCTTATATTCCAATGGATCAGCTCTATTGACACCAATTAAAGGAGCAAGTGGCAGAGCTCCACATGCAGACATTTCTGCTACAGTCAACTCATGCTGTCTTAGCAGAAGAGCTCCCATTGGCCCTTTAAGTCCTTTAACTCTTTGCTGGCCCCATGTGAGATTTACTAACATCATGCTGTGTTCATGGTAGGGCCTCATTAATTACTTGTTGAGCAGTACTTGGCTAATTCTGAAAGTTTCCTAATAGACAGTCTAGTTTTCCTTTAAAATTTAGACTTCTACTTCTTTGACTTATCTTATTTTCAGACAGTCTCTGCAGGAGTTGACTCAGTGATGGTTTCAATTCTAAATCTATAATAAGCAAATCCCTTAAACATTTATTTTTAGAGGTTATGCTCTATTCTCGCAACTTAATTTCACAGCAACGAGGAACGATATATTTTCCAGTGAAGACTTCAAAGCACCCATAGGCATAGCGTCAAGTTCACTGCCTGCAAGTAATCCAGAATTTAAACTACTCTAAGTCAGTCCTTTTCTTTCAAACAGCTCTGAGCAACTTGCCTGCTTTATCTCCCTGATCCTCATGTTACCCATCAGACGTTCACGATTGGGTTTCATCGTTACCTCGCCCTCTGTGAGTCTTCAGGCAAAAGGGTGGATTTTTATATTCAAAGATGGGTAATGCTTTTGCATTTTAAAGGCAAAGTCATAAATACTTCTTATTCTAGTTCCATATTCCCTTTCTTTTTCTTTTCCTTGTCTATCTTTCTCTGTAGTTTTTTTCTTCCTTCACTTTTTTTGAATAGTCCATTATTGCTGTAGTGAAAGGATGGGTCTTGAGTATCATTGTCCATTCTCAGTAAAAAGCAGCCACGCGGGGGATTTCTGTGCTCCCACTGGCTGGTGATCCATTCATTATCTCCCACCATGAAGTCTTCCTGTGTGTGGACCACAGGCCGTATTTTAAAAGCCATGCTCTGTTAAATTGATAATGGTTCATTTTCAGAGCTGCTTCTGTGGTTATGGATCCCCAATCTGTCTTGTAAGTCCTTTTCGGTGCCACAAACCTTTTGGGAGGGAGAAGCTTTTCCTGGTGAGGAGACAGATACCTCCTCGGCTCCTCCTGCTGATTTGATGACTTGGCCTCTCCAAGGTTGTGTACCTGGTGGGCTCTTTACAGCTTGTTTATCTGGGAAAGGACTATAGACGGGAGATTGAATCCCTGCTGTCAATGACTCTTTTCTGAAAAAGGGCCAGGGAGATAAGGAGAATTCCTGTTGCCAGGTAATGACCTTGCCTGGACCCACTTGAGAGAGGAGCTTGGCAGCATCTTGTTTGGAGTGGTCTGGCAGAATGATGAATGGGTTGACTCTGCTTGGGAGGAGAGGACTGCATCCTCTCTGTCCCCAAAAAGGACTAGGAAGAAGAGAGTTGACTCACTTTCTGAATAGTTTGCCAACTTTCTGGCACAATGCTATTTTATTCAAGTTGTTGGGGTCATTTAATATCTACTAAAGTGTCTGCTATACATGAGATGTCTGTTGTCAGCTTTCACCTTAGCATACTCCCCCATGAGAGGACTAGAGAGAGTGGGAGTACCAAGGTCACAAATGTATTAAACTCATGAGCAGCTCTTGAGTTTCTTGCATGTGCCTAGCTCTGTTGTTAGGTTCAGTAGAACCACAACAGAAGCATCCATGTTATACTCATTCCTTTCTGACTGTTGCTTAAATCACATTGGGGCCTGAGGCAGAGCTATATGAAGCCACTAGAAAACAATGCCTGACTATTTAGAATTGAGTTTCACAAGCCAATTAATTGCAACATTCTTAAAATTGCAATGAAATTAGAAACACCTTTTATGTCCATCAGAATGCTTAAAAATGATGCTATAAGTAGGATATCCTGCACTTGTTAAAAAGAATGCTATAAACAGAGCTATAGGCAATGACATTGAAAGATTGACAAGACTATCAAGTGAAAAACAAGAATTTTACTTTTACTATAAGCCATTTAAATTAAAAATATGTATCTATGTTCATGAATGCAGATAAATGCATTGAAGAGAGACTTCCATAATATTTACATGAGAACTTTTATTTTTCTGTATCATAAGGATAACATTTCTAGTTTACTGACACAATTTAAAAAGTTAAAAAGGAAACAAACTCTGGGTTACACAAGATCAGAAGAAAAGAGGGACAGAAGGAGTGCTCTTTTTTGCCTCTGGATATTTGGAGGTCTGGAGGCGCTTGTTCCCAGTCCCAGCCAGGGGAGTCCCCCCAATAATCCACATGACTTTAAAAATGGCTGACTCTACTTGTGAACAGCACCCAGGTGGAAGGACTCACCATCGTCTTCATTTTCCCCTTCTAGCAAAAGTGTTTGTGATAATGGGGTGAGGGCTGGCAATGGAACTTTTAGCTCCTTGGACTCCAAAAAGTCGTAACCCGAGTGTGTCAGGTTCTTTTCTGCTGTTATGTTTTTAGATGTTGACAACTACTGAGATACGAAAGAGCCATATCATATTTATGGCTGCAATTTTATTTTATGCTGACACTACCCATGTACTAATAAAAAATAAGGTGTATTAGGATAATGCAGCTTTATGGCATATAATTTCTATATAGTTAAGTATTTGGGGCTACTTGAATGTATAAGTCCTTTGTTGACAGATTATATACTCATTAAAATTGGGGGTTTTGACTTTTGAGCTCAAAAGTATCCCCTCTAGTTATGTAGAATGGTAGCTTTTTATATCGTAGGAACTTAATAAATATTCATTTGACTAACTGGTTGAATTAGTGAATGGAGTAAATAGTCTATGCCTTTTTGCTTTAATTGAGATAACAGATTCATCTTAATAAAAATGAGGCTATGGACTTAAAACTGCATAAAATAAGTCTGTCTTTCAAGTGAAATTCCTTAAAAACATGAAGTCTTTTTGAACAGTAAAGAAAACCCCAAAACACAGACTAATGTAACAAATACCCAAGAAACACCCATGTGTCCAATGTCCACATTTAATAAATGTTCACAGTTTGTCATGTTTGTATTAGTTTTTTTCTTTTCTTAAGGAATAACACATTTTCAGATAAAGTTCCATTTATTCCTTTTCCAATTTCATTAGCCATTCTTTTCCCTCAGAGGTAACCACTACTCTTCTAGGAAGCTATAATCAGGTACTTCCACTTTTTATGTAAGAGTACACTGTACAGTCTAGAGTTTTGTGAGTTTGAAGTTTACATAACAGTGTCATAATTCATGCACCCTTCTGGGACTTGCTTTCTCTTTTCAATATTAAAACAGATTTCTCCATGTTGATAATGTAGACCTAGTTATTTAATTCTCACTTCCCTATAAATGAGTTCCATGATTTATTCATTGCATATTGATAGATACCTAGTCCCCTATTGGTGGAGACATAGATTCCACGCCCCCCGCCAGTTTTTCATAATTATCATAAATCTGTGAATGACACCCCCTTTGCTTGTGAGAGTGTTCCTCTTGGGTATGTGTTGTTATGTCTGAATTATTGATGATTTTTGATGTATTCCCAATAAAAAAAATTTTTCCTATGGCAGGATTATACTTTCAACTTTACTAGTTATCAATTAATTGTCCTCCCGAAAGCGTGTACGGATTGGCACTCCACCAGCAGGGCAAAAGAATGCCTGACCAATACATTTTCACTAACACTTGGTATTAGAATTTTCCCCTTGTCATATGTAAGGGGATTTATTTCTGGCTGATGAAGGCAATGTTACAGGGTTCAATCTCTGACAATGTGCCTCATGTTCCAGAATTGTGTCATGTCACACAGCCCTCTAAACATCACGAAAGCCATTCCCTTGGCCAGGAATGCATATGTTGCCTTTAAGTGGCAAACTCTTACTCATTCATCAAGTCCCAATTAAAATGGCCCTGTCTCTGTGGCACTTTCTCTGATTCCTCGGTCACTTGTTGTACTCATGACATCATATTATTATTACTTTCTCTGGCTGTTTTCATCACTGGACTAAGATATTCTCCAGGGCAAAGACAATAGGCATGGAGCTCAACTCAAGCATCTCTTGATTTGACATACATTGCATGTGCCTGGCGCTGTGTTAGATTCCTTGGAACCACTGCCACCACAGAAAAATCCATGATATATCTCTCCCTTCCAAGTGTTGCTTGAATATTCTTGGGACTCAAGACAGACATTTATGAGGCAGCCTGAAAACAGTGTCTGACTGTGTGGAATTGAGCTTCTGTCACTTTCGGCACTTAGCCTAGGTATAGCTCAGTCAATGTTGACTACATACATGAGCAAATAATAATAATAATAATAATAATAATAATAACAACAATAATAATAATTCCTTATCCAACAAAATCTTCCTAGCACTTTCTATATGTTGGGGATGTAGCAGAGAACCAACGTGTTAATTCTCTGTTCTCATTGAGCTGACTGTGTGTGTTTGTTGTGTGTTTGTGGGGAGGGAAAAGGGACAGATAGTAAATAAATCAACATGTTAATATCCACTATGTCAGGGGATGGGAGCTGCTGGGAAAGAAACTCAAGTGAAAGAGGTGGCAGATGCTGCTGTTGCCCTGTCCCACGTCTCTTCAACCAACACTGACTTCAGCAGAGAAAGAGGTCCTTTGCTTATGGCAACTGTCTACATCCAGCATTTTCCCCAAAGCTGAGGAGCTGTCTGGCTCATCCTGGTTGGAGGAGCAGTCTTTCCTCTGGCAGGTTTGAGCTCCAGTGGCCCATGGCCCACAGCCCACAGTAGTCTTCAGCTCCATTGCTGGGCCTCATTGCTTTTCTCTCATGCCCTGTTTCTCTCCTCCATGCCTTCACTCCAGCTGCCTGGAACCATCTTTCAAATAAACTTTCAGCTCACAAGTCCCTGCTTGAGGGAGGAGCTCAAACTAAGGAGAGGATGCTAGAGGGGCTTCTAATTAATAAAAGGAAGGATTCTTTGAATGAGGAAGGACCTGAATGAAAAGAATAAGCCATGGACACCTGGAGGAAAGGTGTCTCAGACAGAAGGAGCCCAAAGGTGGCATGTGCTTGGAATGTTTGAGGAACAGCTAAAAGCAACAGCTGGAGCACCAATGAGCAAGGGAGGGAGCAGGAGATGATCTCGGAACAGGATTAGGGACCCTGTAAGCCAAGGTAAGGAGTTTACAATTCATTTCAAGTGAATGAATTGGATGGCTTTGAATAGAGGTGAGGCAGGATGCAACTGAGGTTTTAAATGAATGAAGTAATTCAGGCATGTGTACTTATGATTGAATCAGACCTAACAAATAATTCAGTTGTTTTAGAGATTCCAGTTTACACAGATCTGAGGAGCAATTGTATTTCAGGAGGCAGTGTTGAATCACAACCAACTCCTCTGGTCAGGGCTGATGTGATTCCACACTTAGATATGCCTGGAGTTAGCGGCTGTCGAAAGTGGCTTTGCTTGGGTAAGTCTGTGGAGGAGGGAGGAACAGGAAGGGGAGAACAACGGGGACTTGAAGCCAGTTGGAATTTTGCTGGGTACTGAGGGTTTTGAAAGTGATGTTTGAGGCCGCAAAAAGGTCACAGACTACTTGTTGCTGTGTGATGGGTGGGTTGAAGTCAGGATGTCCGTTGCTTAGCAATGTGTTCTTGCAGGTGGGCTGCAAGTGAAGGCAAGCTTACTTCACACAAGTCAACTTCACAGCAAAAGGGCACGGTAGCTAATTCTTAAGGTTTGTAAGAAACTGTTGACAGCTCGATTACTTTTGCAATCCCGGTGGCAGAGCCAGGTAGGGTTATTGGGGTCCAGGGCAGTTTCTCCTTCGCAAAGTGGCACCTTTCTGCTTCACTGCTGGGGTTTTGGAAAGATGCCTTTATGGTGTTTATTTACTGCTCTGCTGAAAAATGAGCACCTTGATTGATCACTAAATGAGATGACTCAGAAAAATGATTTCCCTTCCTTTTTAAGTCTTAGCAGCAAAAGGGCCTAGTGGTGTAGGAATGCAGAAAGACTGGATGGAATTACCCCAGGCCAAGTGGTCAAGGTGTGAGCATCAAACTACAACTGCTGGCAGGAAGATGGTGGAGGTTCTGAGGAGAGAAATGCTCCTTCCCTTTATGGGACTCAGGAACAAATAATCCCACACTAATCCAACTTTCTCTGGGCCTCTCCTTCATTTGCTCTGTGTGCGTTAAATTGATCATCACCGGCATGGCTGGAAAATGGAGGTCAGATTTCATTTTGGCCTGCAATGTGATAAAAATGACCCACAAAAGCTAGATGACAGGTTGTTATTTTATGCCCTGGAAAATAGCAAAATCAGATATGCCTCCTCTGTGTCCTCTTTCCCGCCCCTCACCCCTCTTGGATGGCTGATACTAACTTCTGTTAGTATTATAAATGCACATCCTGATGTGTGAGAAGGGTGGTCCGGGTTTAAAACAAGGAAGATCTATTTCTCACTAGTCACCTCAGCCAGTACAGGTTGACTGGGCAACTTTCGCTGGGCCAGTTCTTTTCGGAACCACTGACAAGTCATAAAAATATCCAGAACACAAGCGTGACATTCAAGCACACTGTCGTCTCTCCTGCTCATAGTTCATTGACTCCCAGAAGTCATCTATTTATAGCAATTAATGATTTCTAAGCAATTAGATCTCCCTGTTCCAACAACTATCATGTTGTAGGCTAAATCCTTCCTCACAGAAATGCATGTGGCAGGCAGTTTCGGATATGTTAACTGAGGCCAAAGTTAGGATGCACGAGGCAGGGGAAATATCCTTTTTCCAGCACTTGAGGTGGGTAGAGTTCACATCAAATAAGGACGATTGGGAATTGTCTCTATGTCAGGGGGTATTTAACCTTAGGACGGGTTTACCCTCCACCTTGCACTACCTTGCACTCCAGAGCGAGAGGGATAGCACCTGCCTGGCACTTTTCTAGGGGACAGTCTGGCTCCTGTCTTGCAGCCTTCTCCACTGGAGGTCCTTCCTGAGTCAGTACTGCTTTGCTTTGCTTTGCTTTGCAAACATCATTGCAAGGGCTTATCTTGGGTAATTGTTATTACTACCATCTGCGTTACGGCATAATTACCTTTCCAAAATGCTAGATCTCTTTAGTTGATGCTTACAGATAAGTAATAGGCAAATAATTGCGAAGCCTTTGGATTCTGAGCAGGAGCTCTGCAATAAAAGGTGGTCTGTATTTACGACACCTGCCTTTTCTCTTTCTGCTCTGGGAGGGGTAGAGCCACCTAGTAGGAGGTTTGCAGGAGGCAGCAGATCAAGCAGATCAATGATTCTCATCATTGATGTTTCTCTCTCTCTCTTCCCCTCTCCCTTCCTCTCTCTGAAATCAATAAAGATATTAAAACCAAAAAAGAAAGTCAACTTCCATTCATCAGAAGTCCTGGGCATATGTACTCTCCCTGTTCTGAGGACCAAGAGTGAGAGGCAGTAAGATGCATTAGTTCTCAACCTTCTGGCCCTTTAAATACAGTTCCTCATGTTGTGACCCAACATAAAATTATTTTCATTGCTACTTCATAACTGTAATGTTTCTACTGTTATGAATTGTAATGTAAATATCTGATATGCAGGATGGTCTTAGGTGACCCTGTGAAAGGGTCATTTGACCGCCAAAGGGGTCGAGACCCACAGGTTGAGAACCGCTGCATTAGAGAGACGTTCTGTGGTCTCATTTGGATGAAAGAGCAATATTTGGTCATCTCGTTCTGACTCCTCAACTTTGGAATATGCTATTGGTTAGAGCTTCTGTTTTTGTGGTGCCTGATGTGCTAAGGTTTGGGGCCTGGTTTGGTACTGAATGATCACCTTGACTATTTATCTTTTGTAAGCCAGGATTTATGTTGAGCAAACCAGGAAGAATGTTAGTTTTTAAGTCAACCTCATTCTCCACCCCATTGGAGAAGGTATTTTGGAAAAGGTTTTGTGGGCTGGTACTTATTTGCAAGGCCCAATGAAGCAATCATTTGAGAAGCATTTCCTATAGCCCCATTTTAAGAAATATCTGCACCCATCAGAGCTGATATTCAAACAGGCAAACTATGGAGCTTCCTGGTGTGTGTGTGTGTGTGTGTGTGTGTGTGTGTGTGTGTGTGTGTGTTAAAGCAGAAGAAAAATGTGCCTTACTCCATAAAACACATTCCTGGTCTGCTATTGTTGGAAATTCCTGTTAAATCTTTCTTCTTTTGGCATAACATATTCTTCCATGTTCAAGGACACAACTTCTAGAAGGAGTGTGGTGGTATACCTTGTCACTTCCTGTAAGCATTTTTTAAAAATACATTTTTATGGATTTCAGGGAGAGGAAGGAAGAGGGAGAGAGAGATAGAAACATCAATGATGAGAGAATCATTGAATGGCTGCCTCCTGCATACCCCACACTGGCAATTGAGCCTGCAACTGGGCAGGTTGATGCTCAACCACTGAGCCATGCCAGCTGGGCACTGTAAGCATTTTTATCAGATGTTTTCTAGAGAAACAGACCTAAGTGAGAGCAGGTAAAGAAAGCTTGAGGAGAGTAGAAATCTCATGGGAGTTGGGGGGGGGGCAGTGGGGTTGGAGTATAGAAAGGCAATGCTAAGAGACATGAAGGTAGACTCTACCTTCCCCACTTGTCATTAAAAACCAACTCTAATTCTAGTTATTTAATTGTATTAACAAAGGAAGGAGTTGAATCAGTACTGGCTGCTTTATTTCAAGTTTTCATACTTAGCACTAAGTATACATTCTTTATAGTAGAGAGCTGCCTAATCTATGGTCTTTCTTTTTCCTCCCTTTGGTTTACTGGAGGACTCTTACTGTGTCTCTGCTTTGTAGGAGGCACTGTGCCTCCCTGGAGCAGGACAGAGAAAGGCACAGGGCCTGTGCTCATGGAAATCCAGCCTCGGTGGACACACTAGGATCAAAATGCCTGGGGCTTCATGAAGCTCAGGGAGGGATTGACTCAGCCTGGAGTGGTGGGGATAGATTTCATAAAGGATGATATTGAAAGCACGAATGGCATCTCCACGTGTGGAAAGGAGACAAAATGCGGAAAATTCCCAGGAAAGCCTTATCCTGAAATCAGAAGTTTCAGGTCCTGATGAAGCCTCATAGAGCTTGCAGTGAGTAAGGATAAACCAACTCAGTCCCACTGTAGGATGCTCACTGCCAGGATGTACTTCCCAATAAGGCTGGGTTGAGCTGAGCAGCACTGGTCTGAGGCCTGGGGTCCTCTCCCTTGCATTCTTCTGGCGTCTCTGAAATGGATGCAGATTAAATTTAAATTCCTCCTCTGCTACTGTGGTGAACATCCCAGCCATCGAGAACTGGTGTCACCCATACATCCCCCGCCTCGCCTCAACTCAGGTAAAGGCAAGTACATCCCAAACAGGTACATCAATGCATTTTCAACAAAGAAAGCCAGGAAAGGCTCTCAAAAATGAAAAAAAAAAACAAAAACAAAAACAAAACCCACAGCAACATACCAAATAGTTTGATATTTTTGAGAAATGTTGTGTATGGAACACTCTTAAATTTGCATTACAGCTTAAACATGCTAAGGCTTTTGCATTTATAGACTTAGTAATTGATCTAGATACCTCTTCTTGCTTTCTCTTTTCCAGTATTCTGGTGCTGAGTAAAAAACACACCCCACCAGCATGTCTAATTTACATGTCCAAATTAGTTTCAACTTACTTATATTGGATGATAATAGATTTCTTTTTCTTATAATTAATGTTGTCTGAAAACATAATACAGATTTAACTTATCATTGTAAAGATCTTAAGATTTTAATATTTTTGCAGAGGCATAAATACAGTGTAGCTATAATTATTTCATTATGTATGTATAAAAATAGGATACAGCAAAAAGTGCATGCTTTCCCTCACTGATTACTCTTAATGTCTCCCAAATTTCCTGATTTACAATATTCTCTAAGGATGTAGATTTTTCTAATTGAAGTACAGTAATTTGCATATTTTTAGACCTTGTTGACACAGTTAATTGATATGTCATTACTTATATCATGCTGAATATAATTTACACTCTTTATTCAAGGCAGACTTACAATGCTGTCCTTTTGGGGAAGATTTCACAAAGTAGTGTTCTTTGTCTCGCTTTCTTCTCTTTTGCTTAGCCAGCCTTTGCCCAAGGAAAAACAAAGGGCATAATGGCCAATTGGCAGGGTTTTCTGTTCAGCGAAATATTAACCCCTAACATAATAATCTAATCTACTGTAGCAATGGGGGTAAAGTGTACATTTTTCTGGTAGTTTGCTATTTTCCAAGGCCTTTCACATATTATTATGTCAATTAGTCCTATAACCCATGAAATAGGGACAGTTACATTTCTATTCCTGGTGAACAAGTGGAGACTAAGGGGACTATGAAGACTGGTCCAAGGTCATAGAGTTAGAAGATGCAGAGCTGGGCTTGGAGACATTGTCTCCAGGTCCCTGGTTTCCCAGTGCACAGCACGTTCCACCAGAAAGGTAAGGAAATAGGAGTAGAGGAATATGAGAGAAAGACCAGGAAGTCAGGGGAGAAATTCTGGTGGAGCCATGGACCAAAGTGGTGTCTGTCTAGGTGTGTCTGAAAAGTAAATGTCTCTCAGTACAGTTGCTCATTTCCCTCTCAAGCTGAGAATTCTGAATGGGAGTGCTGTGCAGCCCTGTGGGTTGGGCCCAAGCTTTTTGCTCCTTTGTCTCTCCCACAGAACTGTGCTCAAAAGAAGCACTCAAAAATAATGATGGAGTGAATGAATGGCATTCTTCAGACATTGGAGTTATGGCTTCATTGCTCTCATGGTGTGCTGTGACTGTATCTATGCCAACTTCGGATGCCCATACCCACCCACATCATATAGGCTTCCTCTGAGGGTAAAATTACTTTTTGCTTCCTCCTTTTCCTTTTTTTTTTAAAGCCCCATTACTCAGGCTAGACTAGAGTGTTCTCTTGTTCAAAAGATAGTTGGAATATAGCTGAGCATTGACATGGATTCCTAAAGATGTAGGATCTGCTTTGGGTGGATTTTAACGTGTACAATCCATGCTGCAAGCAGCTGAAAATCACAACAAATGGAGTTCAGACAGCATGCAAAGGCGAGACATTATCGGGTAATGGAAAAAGCACTTGGCTGGGAGCAAGACAGACCTGGGCATGGATCCAAAGTCTGCCATTTGCCAGCCATGTAACCTCTTACAGATCATCTCCCTGTGCCTCAGTTTACTTTCTGCACAACAGGACTCTGGTTAATGCTTCTCCCCGAAGGCAGTTAAGGGCCTGCTGCCTGTAGATGCTC
>NW_006296221.1:2568363-2569683 GCF_000327345.1 Myotis davidii
GTGTAGGTGACACTGACCCCATTTAGATGAGTCATAACTTCTGTTCAAGGAATCCACACAGCTCAGTTCTTCATCCCTGGATGTGGGATCTCAGGACTTTCTCCTGCCTTGTTGATGTCATGGTTTGTGCTGAGAACTGGGGGGCACGGCCTGCTGTCCACTGTGAGCACAAATGGAGGGGCTGCTGCTTTCTCCCCAGCAGCTCTGGGGCTGTTCATCACACTGAAGCTGAGGGATCACAGAACTTCCCTACTGTCTGGGTGGGGGCAGTGTTTGGGCCGTGTAGGACCCTCCTCCCTTCGCTGGGAAGCTCTTTGCTGATGAAGGGCAGGCTGATCTTCCTGTTGAGAGGATAGCAGCGATGGACTTTTTCCATTAGTGGTGGGGATATGCTGAGCTTGAGAGGAGAGGAGGGCTGACGACTGGTGGTGATTTTCCTTCATTTCTAGAGGAACAAGGGGGTAGAGTAGAGAGAGCCCAGGCCATGGAGACCTGAAGTGGAATCCTGCCTTTGGCCCTAACTAACTGCATGATGGGGTTTGGTGGTAGGAGTTTGGGGGCAGTCACTTCATCTCTTTGAGGCTACATTTCGCCTTTGTGAAGTAGGGCTAGTAAACCCGAGTATATAGGCTTGGAGAGCATTAGACTCTGGGTGTTAGGAGTTCAGGAAATTACAGAGATTATTGCTTTTATTGTTTTTAAGAGATAACTTACAGGCCAGTTGTGTCATGAGCAGAGTTGGTAGCACCCCTGTGGTTTACCTAAGGCTGACTGCAGCAGGGGACCCCAGGGGCTCACAGTTCTCACAAGTCTTTTGTAACTGGGCATTTAGATTGGGTTACAGCATGATGCCTCTGCGAGGGAACCTCCTTACTTATGAACTATGTTAACACAGACTCATTTATTGGACCAACCAATTCCCATCCCTGAAACTTAGTGGGAAGTGGCTGGGTCATTCAGAAATGGGATGCAGAGCAGATGTGCTTGGGCAGAGGATGCTGGGAAATGGTGGAAGGGGCAGTGCTGTCAGGTGCCCTTTGGTTCTGCAGTCTGCCATGGATGGGCATAGTGGGTGGTGAAGGAGAGTTAGTGCTACCCAAGATTAAACCCATTAAACCAAATACATGCCAAGTGAGGGCTCCTCTGTGCCAGGTGCCAGCAAAGAGCCCTTTGGCTAAGTCAGCCTCCCTTCTCAAATTGCTTACTACCTGGTGTCCTTTTTGCATTTCTGAGACATTTGGCCAGGTGTATGCCTCTGTTTCTGCCTGTCTGTCTGTTTGGATGCCTCCCTTAGCTCTCTCTTGCTCTCCCTCACTCTTT
>NW_006296221.1:2569720-2569934 GCF_000327345.1 Myotis davidii
TAGCTCTCTCGCTCCCCCTCCCTCTTTCCCCCTCCCTCCTCTCCCCCCACACCCTCTCTCTGCCTCACACAGGGCTAAAGTCTCCAATCTGCACACAGTCTGATAATTGACATGTTCGGCAGAGGTATCTCCATGCCACAAATTCATGGACATTCAAATTGAACTTGCTGTATATGAGTGAGCAAAGATAAGTTTAAGAAATTTTCTTCCTCTC
>NW_006296221.1:2569989-2577411 GCF_000327345.1 Myotis davidii
CCTAGGGACGATTCCTCATCAATATAATGCTTTTGCTGCAAAGGAGAGGAAAAAGGTAAAAATTCTGAAGCCCTGAAAGAAAGCAATATTCTCAACTAAAAAAAAAAAAATAGAATGCAATAAATCACTCATACAAAGGACCTAATCTTTAAACTGAAAGTTGGCGGCTGCTCTAACTTGCTTCTGAGAGTGGCGAGGGGAGAAATACAAGGCCAATGTCAGTCCTTGGGAGAGGGCACGGGGGTACGTGTTGCTTGTGTACATTCAGAGTATTGCACTTTAGCAGATGAGCATGTCCTGGGTTCCGGGGGTGTGCTGTCTTGGCTTTCTGAGAGAATTCCAAGGCTTGCTTTGTAAATATAAGTCTGATTGAGTCTTCAGTTTCAAGATAAAATCATCTACCTCTTGGTTTCTCGGGTATATGACTTAAGAATTTTAATGATTTTGGAATTACATTGAAAGAGCTCAAGGTTTTTTTTTTTTTTCTCTTTTTTTTTGGAGGGTGGTGAAGGACATAATTACCCAAGTTTCAGGAAATATCTGGTTTTTCATAAGGGAAAATGTCAACATTTGGTACATCTGATGATTTCATTTTATATGTGTGAAAACAGAGACAAATGCCTGTATTTGAGCAGAGTAATTGTATAGATCCGTGTCTGTACTTTTCTCAAACGCACTGTTAAAATAATAATTAAGCCCTCACACCTGTTAAACTGTGAACAAAATCCTCTTCTCATAAAACAGTGCCTTTCAGCAAGCTTGCAGCATCACTGAGACAATGATGGGGTGGTACACAACCCTCCCTGGCTCTCCTCCTTCTCTCACTCCTGTTTCATTTTCTTTATTCTTTTCCCTTATCCTTCTGCCTCTTCTCAGAACCCTCTCCTTCTTTCTCATCATTCCTCTTCGGAAGAAAGTGATTTCTTCATCCTAGAAAGTATTTTGTTCTGAGCCAGACTGGGATTCAGCACCTCCTTGTATGTTTCTCAAGTTAAGTGGCATTTCAGGTGAGCTTTGAAGTGCCTAGAACAGTGCCTGGCACACTGTCAGTCATATAATAAGGGTTTTCTTTTACTACTCTGTCATTCACAATGGTAGGCACGGGAATGAGGCTACCTCTTCAAGATCCTGATTTCATTTTCTTTGCTTATCCACTCAGACATGGAATTGCTGGATCAAAAGGCAGGTCTATTTTTAATTTATGAAGAACCTCCATACTGTTTTCCATAATGGTTGCAGCAATTTACCTTGTCATCGAAAGTGCACAAGGGTTCCTTTTTCTCCACGTCCTCACCAACACTTGTTATCATTTATCTTTCTTATGACAACCATTCTAACAGGCGTGAGGTTATATCTGATTGTGGGTTTTGATTTGCATTTCCCTGATGATGAGTGATATAAAGTACTTTTTCATATACCAGTTGGCCATTTATGTCTTCATTTGAGAAATGTCGATTTAGGCATTTGCCCATTTTTTTTAATCAGTATTTTTTGGTGTTTTGCTACTGAGTTATATGTTTATTGCAGCATTATTCACAATAACCAAGATATGTAAACAACTTAAATCTGTTGATAGGTGAATGGATAAAGAAAATATGGTGTATTAGCCTATATAATAAAAGCCTAAGAGGCTAAGTGTCCAGTCGTCTGGTCGTTTGTTTAACCAGTCAAAGTGTAATACGCTAATGATATGCTGAGGCTGCTCAACTGCTCACTATGATGTGCACTGACCACCAGGGGGCAGATGCTCCAACTGGTAGGTTAGCTTGTTGCTGAGGTCTGGCCTATCGGGACTGAGCAAGATGGACCGGACATGCTGTGGAGCCCTCCTGTGACCCCTCCCTGGCTGGCCAACCTCCTGTGTGCCTCCCCGGCCCTGATCGTGCATTGCTGGAGTCCCTTGGCCTGGCCTGCACCCTCTCACAATCTGAGACCCCTTGGGGGATGTCGGAGAGCCAGTCTTGTTTGAACCCGTGGGCCAGGCCGAGGAACCCCACTGGTGCACAAATTCATGCACTGGGCCTCTAGTAATGGAATATTACTCAGCCTTAAAAAAGAAGGAAATTCTGCCTGGCTGGCATGGCTCAGTGGTTGAGAATCGACCTATAAATCAGGAAGTCATGGTTTGATTCCCAGTCAGGGCACATGCCTGGGTTGTGGGATCGATTCCTGGTGGGGGGTGTGCAGGAGGCAGCTGATCAATGATTCTCTCTCATCATTGATGTTTCTATCTCTCTCTCCCTCTCCCTTCCTCTCTGAGACCAGTAAAAACATTTCTTTTTAAAAGAAGGAAATCCTGTCATTGCAATAACGTGGTTGAACCTGGAGGACATCATGCTAAATGAAATAAGCCAGACACAGACAAATACTGCAAGATCTTACTTAAATGTGGAAACTAAAACAGTCAAATTCATAGAAACAGAGAGTAGAATGGTGGTTGCTAGGGAAAAAGGGGGAGATGTTGATCAAAGGGTACAAAATATCAGTTACACAAGATGAAAAAGGTCTGATGATCTAATGTACAGCAAGGTGACCATAGTTAAAAATACTGTATGGTATATTTTAAATTTGCTACTAGGCTAGATCTTAAGTGTTCTCATGAAAAGAAAAGAAAAGAAAAGAAAAGAAAAGAAAAGAAAAGAAAAGAAAATGGCAACTAGAGTAGTCACCCCCCCTGCCCCCCCCGCCATGTGTGATTTTGCTTTCTACAGTTTTAGTTACCTATGGTCAACTGTAGTCCGAAAGTATTAAATGAAAAATTCCAGAAATAAACAATTCATAAGTTTCAAATTGCATAAAAAATGGAAGTTGTACATATGTCAAAGAAAGTGCTTTTTTTTTTAAAGGAATGTATCAAAGTAAGATTTTGTTTTTATTTTGATAAGCCAGTTGTTTTCACACCAGGGCCCTGTGTTCATGGAGTTTTATGTCTTTTCTTCAACTTGCAAACTGGTCATTTCCCAGAAGGACTCCTGTAACATTTCATTAAAAAAAAAAAATCTCTTCCAGGTAAGGCACTAAGTCACATCTTGCATTTTCTCTTTCTATCACAAGCAGATCCTTCTCAAGATCAGATGTTCCTGATATAGGTAACAAGGTCATTGAGGGAGAATGAAAGAGCAGAGTAAGGAATAAAAACCAGTGCGAATGATAGGATTATGTCACAGGAACTGCGAGTCAATTCTGAATATAAACATTTAGTTTTCACCACAATCTAGTACCCAGGAAGGTGTCGGAAGCTTGCCCGGTGTCCAATGACCATTTGTTGATTGATATTCAGAAAGCTCTTTTTTTAAGACCTTAAAGAAACTTCCTAACTTTGGTCCTGTTTCTGCCTTCTGGTCTACCTCAGAACATGGACACCCACTTTCCATGAGCTGATCCTTTTAGTACATGGAAGGCACAGTAGCCAAGAGCTCATGCTTTGGAGCCAGACTGTGTGGTCCAGAGCCTGGATCTCGCTAGTTTGCAACAATTGTGATCACAGGTAAACTTTTTTGTCCCAGAGGGGTCATGTTTTTGTCTTGATTTTGTAAATGACACACGGAAGGATGGCTCTAAATGCTTCTACTTACAGGCTTATGTTGAGGATCAAAAATATTCAGAAATAGCGTGGGGCCTTGGGAATAGTCTAACAGCTTTGCACATCCATCTTCTAGTCTACGTGGATGAGAATGACCAGTTTCAAGGCCTCCAAGCCATCTGAGGGCTGGTGATATTTACCATGCCCTGCCACAAGTTGCTTATTCAGATCACGTGTGCCGAAAAAAGTAAAGAACACAGCTGGGACCAGTGAAATAGTGTCTGCCTGTTTCGCTTAGGGCTACAATTCCTGTTCATGATGTTCATGATTGGTTCTTTAGATGGCAGGGTGTTGCTCAGGTAAGTGACCAATAGAATTGTCAGTCCATCAGAGTTCCCTTTGGCCTATAAAAGCCTTGTAAGTTGCCCTTCCCCTGTAGCTGATATGCAGGGGTGATGAAGTTATTCAAATGTGGGTAATGCGATGTTTCTCAGAGTGTACTAAGCAGGATGATTTAGGTGGTATGCAGATGAGTGCATGCATTTTTATTTTAACAGTTATGCACAAAACATATAATTAGTTTATAAAACAAGTGATCTTATGGGTATTATTGCTAGGGATTAGGCAAAGTGGAAAATGTGAGTGAATTGGAATTTCACTTAAAGAAAAACATTCAGTAAATAACAATCTAGGCAGCTTGCAGATTAGCAAAAATTATGAAAGTAATACATAAATGAATGAGGTTTGGAGAATATTGGACTAGTGCAGTGTTGATTAAAAATGTAATGTCATGTAAGTAAATGCTATTAAAAGTTTTTCATGCTTATTGTGTTTTCAGAGCTCAAATTGGGCAGGTGGTCACAGTGGGTGAAGACATTCACTGCAGGGAGAAGGGTTGATAAATTGAAGAAGTAAAGCAATAGTGATGGCAAATCCTAGAGAGACATCACTCCTTGGTAGAATGGTAGGTAGGATCTGGTAATGAAACACACACACACACACACACACACACACAAATAATTAACCCCTATTCATTGTTTAAATAAAATAATTTCATGTTTTTGTCTTTTGGTATTACTTTAACCCTCCCACCTTCAACATTTATTTATTTTTATTTTATTATTTATTGATGAGAGAGAGAGAGAGAGAGAAAGGCGGTAGATATCGATTTGTTGTTCTACTTCTTTATGTATTCATTGGTTGCTTCTTGTATGTGCCCTGACTGGGGATTGAACCTGCAATCTTGGCATATTGGGATGGTGCTCTAACCAACAAGGACCCCAACATTTATTTTTGAATGATAAAGTAATCTAGTTTTTCTGTAACAAATAAAAATCATACCAGTTGAGGCTGTATGAACTCTGTTTTCAGCAGTGTTACTGTATCAGTCAGCTCTTGCTGGATAACAAACCACCCTGAGATTTAGTAATTAAAATAACAACCATTCTTTTTTCTCATGATTCTGTGGTCCTTCAAGTTGGGCTTTTCTTATCTGGGTACATGCACACCTCCGCAGTTGTGCTGATGGTTAGCTAGGCAGCTGTGAATCTACGGCTCAGCCGGCTGTCACCTGGGGTGATGCGGGTGACTGGGCCACGTCTCTCTTCACCCACCAGGCTTCCTGGGTTTGTTCTCTTGGCAGAGACAGGGTTCTAAGAGAGAGAACATGGAAGAGCACAAGACTCCTTGAACCTCAGAACTGGCACATTGCTGCTTCTGACACATTCGATTGGTTCAAGCACGTCCTAAGGCCAGTACAGATTCACGTGGGAAGAGAGTCTATATCTTGGTGGGAGGCACCATGACATTACATTGCAAAGGGGAGTGGTTACCAGAAAGGGAAACACTGGCCATTTTTTTTTGCAGTCGATTATAACCACTTGGCAAACATGTCACCTTGGACAAGTCACTTTATTTCTGTAGGTCGTGGCACCCCTGTGTGTAAAAAAGGAGATAACATACTAGCTCCTTAGTCCTAGAGTTGCAACCAGGCCACACAAATCAGACCAGCTATGTAAAAACACTTGAAAGTGACTAAGTCTCTAAAAAGGTGCAATTTTGTGCTTGCTTTGTACAGATTCTTCTGTAGAGTAGGACATACTAATAGAACATGCCTCATAAAGAGACACAAAGAGTCTGTAAGACAATGATTGTGAACTGCTTAGCACAGTCCAGGCACAAGGAAGAATTTCATGAACAGCAGTGGCTATTTTTATTATTAATAGAAAAAGAACAGAAGCTATTGGTGGGGAATACTCAGTGGGTTATGATTAAAAGAAAAACAAACAAACAAGCAAACAAAGATAAAATAAACCCATTGTAGTGAAATATGAGCTTACCCCCACATCTCCAACTGCTTTACTCTAAAATGTATTTGTTCCTCACCAGGTGATTGCTTTTGAAATCATTTATTTTTATTGTCTAACAAAGGGCGCTTTGTCGAGTGCTTCATTATCTGTAGAAATGCTTTAGCATTTGTACCAAAGCCCTGTGCTCAAATACTGGCACTGGCAATACCTCTTAGTGATAATTTTCAAGTTAAGTGTTAATATGTCTGGTAAGTGATTGTGCATGTAAACGGGCATTTTAGATTGTGCATTAGCAGGTAGAAATGGACAATCTTTTCCAAAGAATATTCAACTTTTCCTTTGCACAGTTAACTACTTCATGTAAGATTGTAGAGCATGCTGCGATGTTGTGCAAAGTCAGATTAAAAAAAAAAATAAAGATCTGAAAGCTGTTAGCTCTTCCAAGAAAGGACTTGGTACATTTGATGTTTCCTTTTTCCTGCTGCATAGCCTCACTTTATGATGTTATTTGAGCAAGGCTACTAAAATATACCTGTAGCCGTGTGCCATATAGAACCCATGGCCTTTACTCATCACAGGGATTATTTTAAAGTACAGACACCAGATCTTATAACAGCCTGGCTCCCCCCTTTATCCAAAGTGTTTCTGGGCTTGGTCTTTCTGTCACTAGATTGTATGGCTCTGGAAGGTATGGGTTAGATTTTCCTTACATCTTAGTGAATTATAAATAGTAGGTGCCAAGTAAATGTAAATTAAAATGAAGAACGAATGAATGTATGATGGTGGTTAATGGAGAACAGTTGTGTCTCATTTAGGCAATATCCTTGAAAGCCATTTTTTTACCAAAATCTTACGTAGTCCATTAAAGACACAAGACTACATCCCACTGGAGGTTTCCAGTGTGCTGTTACTCCCCATGCTGTTTGCAGGAGTATACTCCTAAAAGGCAACCTGTATAGACATACAGAGAAACCAGTTCCCTGAGAAGGTAACCTTCAAAATGGTAGATGTTTTCCTGGAAATGGAATCTGCACAATGATACGTAAGTGGCGATTCACTCATTGCATTCTTCTGTCCTAAGATGTCCCAGATGTAATTAAAGTGACCTGTTTACCTGTTGGTCCCTTTATTCAGAGGGTAAACTCCTTGAAGACAGAGAAACCGTGCTTTGTCACTGGTATGCCTGTCACCTCTCAGAATGCCAGTTGTCTATTAGGCACTAAGAAGTCCAAGGATTCTTCGATGGCTTGAAGGCATGACCCAGCATCCTCAAGGAGCTTCTCAACTGGTGTTGAGGCAGCAGAGAAGCATAGAGGAGGAGTTATTTTTTTAAAAAATTCTTTATTGTTGAAAGTATTACATATAGTATTACATATGTCTCCTTTTTCCCCCATTGGCCACCCCATCCCCCAGCACATGCCCTCACCGCTTAGTGTCTGTGCCCATTGGTTATGCTTATATGCATGCATACAGGTCCTTTGGTTGACCTCTTACCCCTGACCCCCCGCCCCCACCTTCTCTCTGAAGTTTGACAGTCTGTTTGATGCTTCTCTATCTCTGGATCTGTTTTTGTTCATCAGTTTATGTTTT
>NW_006296221.1:2577671-2597623 GCF_000327345.1 Myotis davidii
TAGTGACTTTGAGCATGTTTTCATATGTGTCTTGCCCTTTTGTATGTTCACTTTTGAAAAGTGTCTATTTAAATCCTTTGCCCATTTTTTGATTGGATTGTTTATCTTTTGTTAAGATGTATGAGTTCCCTATAAATTTTGGAGATTAGGCCCTTATCGTATATAACATTGGCAATATGTTCTCCCATGCTATGATCTTTCTTGTTTTGTTTCCAAAAATCATGAGGATCTTTAAGTAACTTTTGTGCAGAAGGGGTAAAATAGAGCAAATTGGTTTGCCATCAGGGTTTGAGGTATGTTGCCTGCACTCCTTACCTTTGACCTTTCTTCCTTGGCTCTGTCTCTCTGTCCTCAGTTCTGTCTTTTCCATGTGGTTCTCTTAGTTGGCATTGTTATTATTATTATTCTTCTCAACCTGGGGTTATGCTTCTCTGAGGAAGGTGACAATGAGGAGTGCAGTGGTCCTTGGCCAAGAAGTGACAGCTCTTTCCATGCCTCATGGGGCTGTATTTGGCAAAGGTTGTTCATGCAACATGTTCAGAAAATACAGTTGTTTCTTGTTAATACTCACCTGAAGATAGCTTTTCCATTGATTTTTAGAGAGAGTAGAAGGAGGGGGGGAAGAGAGAGAGAGAGAGAGAGAGAGAGAGAGAGAGAGAGAGAGATAATTATTTGAAGTTCAAAGACCAGACAAAACTCAACCTTGGCATCTGAAGTATGATTGTGGTTGCCCTTGCCAAGAGAGAGGTAACTAGGAGAGAAACATTGATGTGAGAGAAACACATCAATTGGTACACAGGCCAACACTCTAACCACCAAGCAACACTGGCCAATACAGGAAATATAGTTTTAAATGATTAAATAGAATCCATCTTTGGTTTAGAGCTGTTTTTATGATCCCTCCCTGTTGTAATTTCATGCTCCTCTTCTGATTGTCAGCAGCATCTTATTGCTCTCCTTCACCTCACTCTATACTCAAGGATGACACTTGTGTGTGTCCCCATTCCCCTCTTCCCATGGCATCTTTTTGTTGTGTGGCAGGACAAATGCGGGACAATGGAGACTCAAGAATAGGCCATATGCCTGGCCAGTGTGGCTCGGTGGATTGAGCATCATCCCATGCACCAAGAGGTCATTTATTGATTCCCGGTCAGGGTACAACCTGGGGTTGTCATTGCAATCCCCAGTAGGGGCTGTGCATAAGGAAGGGGATGAATGTTTCTCTCTCATTGATGTTTCTATATGTTCTCCTCTCTCTCTAAAAACCAATAAAAACACATTTTTAAAAAAGTAAAAAAAAAAAAAAATAGGCCACCTAATAAAACGGTTGAGGCATGCCACAAAAGGAAAAACAAAGTCACCAGCTGAAAAGGCAGTTCTGCTCTGTGTCAGTGCTGTTCTAGGGGCAGGGACAAGGCAGAGGATAATGTGCCTGAGTCATAGGATGGTAGGGCTGGAACACACAGAAACCGCATAGCCTCAGATGCCAGGAACCGTGGTGAGTGCTGGGAATACAGCCATCCTTAGTCCAAGGTTCTGAAGAGGGGCTGTTTGGGGAGGAGACAAAGCCCCAGCTCAGCAACCCTCAAGACTTGAGATGACTCGAGTGAAGGTCAAGTCCTTGCTATTCATTGTGTTTCTAGTCGGAATCCCCTGAGTGGCTGCGTGTGAGGATTGGTCAGTTGACTCTGTGCCTGTGGCTTCTTAGCTTCTGAAGGCCCTGGAGACGAGAGGATGCCATATGCTGCCTGGTTAAGTGGTCATTACTGGAGCCGTGAAATAAATGAGATTTCGGAGGATTTTGTGCTCTCTCCTGCTAAATAAAGCTATGAATGGGACCACGATGAATTTCTTAGATATTATTTATGGTTAGCTTGGAGCCATTAGCTATCTATAAAGTAAAAGACAAGCCATAAAAGCATTTTTTGAAAATTCCCAAAATCAGAGGAAGCTCAATGGTTGTTATCGCAAAATGGGATCATCACTTTATCACCGAGAGCAGGGATGGGCCTTCATGCCTCCCCGGGCGACGTTCCATTTTCTCCAGTAAATAATACAGAGTTTCCCCATAATTACCTGCTAGATTGGAATAGCTCCTTGGGACCCATTTCAGTCCATTGGGTAAATGATATGTTTTCTAATGGCATTTTTACCCAACAGTGAGCGTGTGAACTAATGATATATACAGTGCGGGCTCTGTAGGGAGCAGTGTTGAGGCGGTGGTTACTTTTATAAAGTTATCCTCTGGGCCCCGAGCTACCAGATTCCAGGGAGACACCATTTGTATTTAGTATCACCAGAGAAAATAAACACTTTGCAGGCGCATTCTCAGGGCATTTTCACAGGATGTCTACAGAGGCCATGCGGCGGGCAGGGTGCCATTTCCAGCCAGTGACATCCCATTTGCTGTGCAGCTGCTCTTTGCTGCTATGAAAGACATGTCAGAATTAGTCTGGGAAAATCCCATGACTAGTCCCATATGGCTGCCTGGATCATCGGCCTGGGAGTGTTGATGGAGGAGTGGTTTAGATTGCTGAGGCAACCGTGAGGTCATGGAAAAAGGCCCTGAGTGGTGGGCATGAGTCATGGGTTGGAACCCCAGCTCTGGCACTGACTGGGCATGTCACTCACCTCGCTGAGCTTCGGTTCTGTCTTTAAAATGGGGATAAGCAGCCCTGCAGCACAGGGAAATTGGGAGGATGAGAGGTAGGCCTCATGCGCATTTCTACAGGAAGGTTTCTGGCTCACATGAGGCCCTAGGTGGGGGCTTATTAAGAAACCAGAGTGGCCCAAGCTGGTTTGGCTCAGTGGATAGAGCGTCAGCCTGCAGATGGAAGGGTTCCAAAGGCACATGCCTGGGTTCCGGGTTGATCCCCAGTGGGGCGTTTAGGAGGCAGCTGATCAATGATTCTCTCTAATTATTGATGTTTCTGTATCTCCGTCTCCCTTCCTCTCTGAATCAATAAAAATATATTTAAAAAATAAAAGAAACCAAAGCGACAATCAATGGTTTGGCACTGGGACAAGTATTGTCCAAAATTGCCTGCCCACATGAATCACCTGGGACTTTAAAATATAGGGTCCTGCCCAGCTAGCATGGCTCAGTAGTTGAGTGTCAACCTATGAACCAGGAGGTCACAGTTTGATTCCAGATCAGGGCACATGCCCAAGTTGCTGGCTCAATCCCCAGTGTGGGACATGCAGGAGACAGCCAATCAATGATTTTCTCTCATCATTGATGTTTCTATCTCTCTCTTCCTCTCCCTTCCTCCCTGAAATCACTAAAATATATATTTTAAAAAAGAAGGTATCTCTAGAGGGCCAGCAGGGAAGAGGTACCCCCCAAAGTGCTACAGGGTCTTCCTCCCTGGCCCATTAACTAAGACTTTGCAGAAGGAGGCTGGGAACCTCATTTTCTAAGCATCCCAGTGATTATCAAGGTCAGACCTGGAAAACAGTGCTGGAGACCAGAAGCTGCAAAGGTTTCGTCGTCATTTATGGGGCTGAGTCAGGCACGTGGTTTGGTTATCTGTCCCATTCGGGTAGTCCTGGACTTGCACAATTACGGTCAGTTATACGCTGATTCAGGTGTGTGTGCTGATATGGCCCGAGAGTCCGTCACCACCACTTTAGTTGGTGGCTTGGCTGCTATGTTTCTTTGAAAGAAGAATTTTTTTTCTTTTTGTGAAATTCCAAATTGAAAGGCGCACACATGCATTCTAAACTTGAAGTATCAGTCTAAGAAGTCTGATTCCCCAAGGAAATAGAAATCAAAGTGACAAGCCTGCATCGCCCTGGCGGCCCTGACCCAGGCTGCTATCTGCTTCAGTGCTGGCTGTCCGGTGGTTTGCAGCTTTCTTAAAATGCTCTCCCTGGAGTGGCAATGAGCCCACCGAGAAGTCTGCTCAGCCAGACAGCTTTGCAAGATGCCTAAGAGGTGCCCATGAGTTCAAGCTATGGTCTAGCCAGCCTGGCTTTTACCTGGGCCTGCACCTCCCTAGTTCTCTTTGTGGAGCATCTGATAGTTTCCATGCTGACCATCTAGAGAACAGGACACTTCAGTGGAATAAGAATTGATAATCAGCCCTAGCTGGTTTGGCTAAGTGGTTAGAGTGCCGGCCCTCAGACTGGAGGGTCTCGGGTTCGATTCTGGTGAAGGGAACATACCTAGGTTGCAGGTTCAATCCCCGGACCCCAGTCAGTGTGTACAGGAGGCAACCAGTCAATGTGTCTTTCTCACATAGATGTTTCTCTCTCTCTTTCTCTCCCCCTCCCTTCCACTCCCTTTAAAAGTCAATAGAAAAAATGTCCTGGAATGAGGATTAACAACAACAACAAAAGAATTGATAAATCATGGTCACAATATCCGGGAAGCGTCATTTGTACCGATTTTCAAATGTTATTCATTTAATCTCTGGAAAATCCTCTGAGTTATTATTCCCATTTTACAGATGAAGAAACTGATGCTTAGAAAGAGGTTATGCAACTTGCTGAGCTACAATATCGAACTGCAGAAGTGAAACTAGAACCCAGTTCCAACCTCAAACTTGCAACCATCATTCTGTGGTGTTCTCCCCCAAATGTACCACAGTGATGCAGACTTTTCCAAAGCTGCTGTGTACAGATGTAGCTCCCGTGTTCTTAATGCACCCAGGCTCCCCTTCCTTGACTTCAGTTTGTCTGGTCTTTGACAATCTGTCTCTCTACAGATGTTTCTGAAAATTTCTGTGGGGAGGAGGCTTATTTGTTCTGTCCAATACCGACTTCTGCTATTTTGCTTTTGTAAAATCTTATGGCTCTATTGCCCCCATTTTGAATAACAGAGCCTCAGAAAGAGAAGGACTTGTCTAACTGGCCTCTTAGACCAACCCTTGAGCAATGTCAGAATGATGACTCACTATCTCTGACCTATCACTGCATCCTCTGTGTGAATGCCTCTGGGGATGGGCAACTCACTACCATCAGAGGCATCTGTGACAACTCTGGGCAGACAATACAACCTGTTCACGTTGTTGATGTAAGAAACATCTAAACCTGTCAAGAATTTTTATAAGAGTTTATTTGAGCCAAACCAATGACATATGTCAGGGAGCAAGATCTCAATGCTCCAGAGAATAACAGTGTTGTGGTTTCTCTTATTCATTTGAAATTAAGGAGGGCTTATAAGGAAGATTACATGGAGGTGAGAGAGAGCAACATGGGACTCAGATGACCTCTTGCATCCTTAGAAGGAGGGGTCTGACAGGAGGCATTTCAAAGGGGTGTTAACCTAGATGTGCAGAAACAATGGACAGGCCTTGCTTCAGGCAAAAATAAGCTTCTTAGTAACCATGACTTGCCCATTTATATACTTACTAGAGGCCCAGTGCATGCATTTGTGCACCAGTGGTGTCCCTTGGCCTGGGATTGGGCCAAAACTGGCTCCCTGTCATCCCCCGAGTTGTCCTGGATTGCAAGAGGGCACAGACCAGGCCGAGGGACCTCACCAGTGCACGATCAGGGCTGGGGAGGGACCACATGAGGGCTCCAGGGTGTGTCCAGCCTGTCTTGCTCAGTCCTGATCTGCCAGACCCCAGCAGCAAGCTAACCTACCGGTTGGAACGTCTGCCTCCTGGTGGTCAGTGCACATCATAGTGACTGGTTGACTGGTCAACTGTCTGCCCCCTGTTGGTCAGGGCACATCAAAGCGAGCAGTTGAGCAACCTTAGCATATCATTAGCATATTACGTTTTGATTGGTTGAATGGCTGATTGGATGACCAGACACTTAGCATATTAGGCTTTTATTATATAAGATGATCAGGTCACCCTGTGAGGTTACTTTCCCTAGAACCCCCTTTTTGTACACAATATTTACTTCCACATACAGTCTTCTGTTGGGCTGATGGGGAAGCATGAATTCCTAAAATACTATGTGCAATAAGTAGTGGGTGATTGAATCTGGGGCACAGGCTCCCTGTGTTTTGGATTTGTCACTTTCAAAGGGACTTCACATCAGAGCTAAGGAGAAGGGTGAGATGGCAGAAACTGAGGAGGCTTTTAAGTCACCAAGGGGGTGATGCAAAGGAAACACTGTGGTGTTTTCAGGATGAAGGGAGAGAGTCTAAACCAGCCAGGGTAAAGTGCCATGTTTGCATTTTATTGATTTCCTAACCTATTGATTTTAAAGGCTGAACTGTCTTCCAGAGAAAAGGAGACTGACAGCGAGGCAGGAACCGGGCTGCCAAGTCTTCAAGGGAGGGAGGAGTTACATAAACTCACCCCAGGTGCTCACTTCTTTCACAGGCAACCTGTGAGCGCATCCAGGGAGTTAATCCTTCCCTTGGGCCCTGGGGGAGATTGGTCTGTGGGCTTGCCTGGCCTCTTCCTCCATCCTCCCAGGAAAATTCAGCTGTAGGAAGAGAGGACTAGGGGCTCCCATTTAGATCTCACTGAACTTGGAGTGACAGTATCAGAACTATTCTGGGCATCACTGTGTCTGATGCAATTATGTGTCCCCAACACCTAGCTAGTGACTGTACAAAATAGATGCTCAATAAATGTTTTGACAAAGGAACAAATGAATGCTTGATGAATTGCTCTCTTTTGGGGGGCTCGGGCATTAAATTATTCTTAAATTGGGAGTTTGATAAACACTCAGAAGGGTGGGGCTTACTTTTAAGCTTCCTTTTTAGTGCTCTGCTGGGATATGTACTACATCCTGGAGGCCTTGGGGTCCAGGATCACCCTTTCCTCCCTTTGATGAGACTAGCGGTAGGTTTTGCTATATAGTAAAGGACAGATGCTGGAGTCTGTTCTTCCCAGGCCTCTTCCCTCTGCATTGACTGGGACTGCAATAAGATAATGCAATGATAAGCTAAGATGGTTCCTGAACACTTTTTAAAATATTTAAAACATCTTTATTGAAGTATATTTAATATTCAATAAAGTAAATAAAATTCACCTGTTTTAAGTGTACAAGTCAATGACTTTTTGTAAATGCATAATGGTGCAACCATCACCTTATTCATACTTAGAGTGTTTCCATCACCCCAGAAAGATTCCTCATGTCTATTTGCAGTCAATCTCCAATCCCACCCTCAGCACCAGGCAACCACTAATGTACTTTCTGTCTTTATAGATTTGCCTCTTCTGTATTTTTAACATAAGGGAATCATAGACTATGTGAGTTTTGCTTCTTTCGTGTAGCATAATGTCTTGTGGTTTCATCCATGTGGCAGTATGTATCAGTAGATCAGGTCTTTGTTTTGCTGAATAGATTTCCATTGAGAGACACACCACGTTTTGCTTTACCATTTACTAGTTGAGGGACATTTGTATCTATTTTTGCTTTTTGATTATTATGCTGCTATGAACATTTCAGTACAAGTATTTGTGTGGACACATGTCAAAAGCAGTGGCCTTGGCTCTGAGTAGAAGAGAGGAAGGAGAATAGAATTTCACATGTATTTCTGAACTTCCCATTCAGTACCTAATAAACAAAAGAAATGTGTGTCATTATAATCACTTTTAATATGTATTTTCTACACCAAAAGTCTTCAAAAAACTTGTTGATTAAGTTTATAATATCATAAAAGTGGAATCCCCTGTATGTATCATGAATTAACATTTTCATAGTGGTGGGATATAAGGTTTTTATAAATATGATCAGCTCATAAAATAGAAAGTTTTGCTTGAGAGCTAAGAATTTACTCATTTATAAATTTATATGAATTTAGTGACACATGTCAGCCACATTTCTGAATGCTGGGAGTATAGCAATGAATAAAAAATCCTGATTTCACAGAATCTATACTCTAGAGGGGAAATTAATGCAATAAAAAATAGTTAGGCTTGGCTGGTGTGGCTCAGTGGTTGAGCATTGGACCATGAACCAGGAGGTCACGGTTCCATTCCTGGTAAGGATACATGCCTGGGTTGTGGGCTCCATCCCCAGTGGGGGTGATGCAGGAGGCAGCTGATCAATGTTTCTCTCTCATCAATGTTTCTATCTTTCTAACCTTCTCCCTTTCTGTCTCTAAAATCAACAAAAACATATTTTTAAAAAGTTAGTAAAAATATAGTATGTTAGATGATGATAAATGCTGTAGAGAAAATTAAGCAATTAAGGAGGACAGAGTATAGGGGATGGAGAATGGGGGAGTGGGAAAATGTAAATAAATGGCCAGGGAAAGCTTCACTGAGAAGGTAACATTTGGGTAAAGACATGAAGAAGATGAAAAAGCAAGTCATGTGAGTATATGGCAGAAGAGCATTCCAGGCAGAGGAACAAGCAAGTGCAAAGGCCGAGGCAGGGTGTGCATGGAGGACATAAGCAACAATGAGGAGGTCAGACGGTGGGATCAAGCCCGGGCAATGATGTCCTCAGAACATGCCTTGAAAGGTAGGGAGGTCCTTGTTCTAAGAAAAGGCTGCAGGAGCCCTTGGCAGGGATCCTATGGTGATGGATCAGGTGTCAAATGATTCTCAGGAGACACCAGCTTTTCAGGTCCCTTGCAAAACTGAGACAGCACCATGCTTCTTTGAGATTGACAATGGCTATTCTCAGGGTGGATGAGGTTTAAGCCAGAAGGCCTCCACTCTGTCAATGAGCTGATGGGATACTGCCCGGCCTTTGCTGTCAGTGGGAGATGTGAAGTGAGCAGGCTCAGAGGGTGCAGCCCAACATCTCATTTTAGGGGTGGGCAAACTTTTTGACTTGAGGGCCACAATGGGTTCTTAAACTGGACTGGAGGGCCGGAACAAAAGCATGGATGGAGTGTTTGTGTGAACTAATATAAATTCAAAGTAAACATCATTACATAAAAGGGTACGGTCTTTTTTTTCCCAATACTTTTATTCATTTCAAACGGGTCGGATCCGGCCCACGGGCCGTAGTTTGCCCACGGCTGGAATCTAACTTTGGTCCCTCCCTACCCTGGCATTGCAATTTAGCTCAATTTAAACATCAAGACTTACCCCCCCTCCCCCGACCCCAGCCACCCAGTAGATTATACCCTCTTGGTGGATAGGTAGGAGAGAAAATAATTTAGCTTCTGAGGTGCCAACAGGTACTTTATAGCACATCAATGTCCACTTAGCTGCCACATGGATGGCGCTATCAATACCTGGTGCATTTAAAGTTGCTGTTTTAGGATCTCTTTTGCCTGGGGTTCAGACATACTCCAGCTGAAGCCGCTGCCTCTTCCTCCCCCAGCTGTGAGTGACTGCTTTCCCCTCCATCACCACTACGATTGTTGTAGCTGGAATCAGAGAGCACAGGTGGTACCTCCTGCCATGCTTCTCGATTTTTAAAGCTTTCCTTGCTTCTTTAGCAGATGTTGCCTTAGTCTTTTCCTGTTTGGTTCAATGTTGATGAAGGATGGCTCACAGGTTAAGGAGGATTTTATGATTTTTAAGTATTTACTGTAAACCATTTAGTGGCTCAAGCTTTGAGGCTTTCATGATGGTCAGTGCATAGAAGTCATAGTTGAGCTTCCTCAACTGAATGAAGGCCTATTCTTTGATCTTGTGAAATGGTTTATGTGTCACATATATGGCTTGGGTAGAGGGAGGTTATATTTATTTACTTATGTATTTAAATGTATATTTTTATTGATTTTAGAGAGGAAGGGAGAGGGAGAGAGATAGAAACATCAATGATGAGAGAGGATCATTGATCTGCACACCACCTACTGGGGAATCAAACCTGGGCATATGCCCCAACTGGGGCCTTCTAGTTCTTAGGTCAATGCTCAACCACTGAGCCATGCCGGCCAGACAGGTTACCTTTTTAAGAAAATAAACACTTAGTTGTAGATAGGTTTTAAATTTACAAAAAACTAGCAAAGATAATTCAGAGTTCCTACATCCCCTTCACTTAGTTTCCCCTCTTATTGGCATCGTACATTAGTACAGGATATTTGTTACAATTAGTGAACCAATATTGATGCTTCACTATTAACTGATGTTCATACTTATTGAGCTTTATTTGATTTTTTAAAAAATATATTTTATTGATTTTTTAAAGAGAGGAAGGGAGAGGGATAGAGAGTTAGAAACATCGATGAGAGAGAAACATCGATCAGCTGCCTCCTGCACATCTCCCACTGGGGATGTGCCTGCAACCCTGGTACATGCCCTTGACTGGAATCGAACCCGGGACCTTTCAGTCCGCAGGCCGACGCTCTATCCACTGAGCCAAACCGGTTTCAGCTGATTTTATACCCAATGTCCTTGTTGTTGTTCTAGGATTCCACCCAGTAGACTACACTACATTTGGTTATCACATCTTCTGAAATTCCTCTTGGCTGTGACAGTTTTCCAGACTCTCCTGTTTGTGATGACCTTGACAGTCTGGGGGAGGGCTCTTCAGGCATTTTATAGGTTGTCCCTCAATCAGGATTTGTCTGAAGGTTTTCTCATAACTAGATCAGACTCATGGGTTTTTGGGAGGAAGACCTCGGAAGTGAAGTGCCATTTTCATCACATCATATCAAGGGGACATGCTATCAACATGACTTACACTGTTGATGTTGACCTTGATTATCTGGTTGATGTAGCATTTGTCAGTTTTCTCTACTGTAAAGTTACTCTTTTACTTCCCCTTTTCCATACTGTATCCTTGGTAAGGAAATCACTGCACACAGCCCGCACTTAAAAAGTTGGAGTTACAGTACACCTGTTTGAGGGAAGCATATGTACTGAAATTATTTGGAATTTTGCTGCATGGGAATTTTGCTGTATCTTCTCTTTCCCATTTACTCATTTATTCAAATCATTTACTTATATCACTATGGACTCATGGATATTTATTTTGTAATTCAAATTATAATCCATCCTATGTTATTTATCTTATTCTAGCTTTGACAATTGGAAGCAATTTCAGTTGGCTCCTGGCTTCCTTTGACACGCTCCTGTCATTGTATATGTGTGTGTGTGTGTGTGTGTGTGTGTGTGTGTGTGTGTATACTTCCTTGCTGTCACTGCAAGAAACTGCAGGGTCATTTTTTGTATTTCTTCCCCAGTCCAAGAATTTGCCATTTCTGCGAGGAGCCCTGGCTTCTTTTATTAGAGAACGGTTTTAGAAACCAAAAACTAGGCAATAGGAGTGCTCGTTACTGGGATGTTATTGCTTCTATGCCCAGAGGGGTATCTTTAGCAGAACATTTTCGGTATCTTTAGAAGACACAGTTGTGATATGGAAGAAGGGGCTCTGAACTAGAAACTGCTATTTGGGGCACTCACCTGCCTTCATCCATGTAATGTATGTGCAATGTGAGCAAGCCACTTAGCTGTGAGCCTCAGTTTCTTCTGTGATATATAAAATGGGGACACTGGGGACACTGGTGTCTTGCCCACCTCATTTACAGGGTTGCAACAGAAACCCAGAGAGTTCATATCATTTCAAAGTATTTTGTGAATTGAAAGTCTCTATACAAAAATTCGTTTTATTTTCATGGTCCTGATGCTTTTGCATATATAGTGCCTTGTCATTGCTCTAATTCTAGTTTGACCAAATTTCATGCATTTTCAGGTACAGGATTCTGAATACCAACATTCAGTTATTTTTTAAAAAATAAAAGATATGTTATCTTTAATCTTGGAATTTATTTGGTAATATGTCCATTAGAAATTTTTTGTTGTTAAAAAATTCAAATATTTTGCTTAAATTATTTTTCTTTTCTCAAATGCTTCCATGTTTTAAGAGGTTTAAAAGGAGCCAAATAGGTCAGATACTAATCAAGAAGCTATTGTAGTTGTGTCAGAGCACTTGGAGGGACTTTGAACCTTCTCCCACCAAATGAATGTGCTAAGTCGAAACAGTGCACTTACAGTGCAAAATGTCACATTGAGACAGGCCTCTGCAACCCCCTTTCAACCCCCCCTCCCTTTATAGAAATTCTGGGTCTTCACTGTGCAGAGCCAGCAGGTTTATTTACCCTCTCATCTGTGCACCAGGCACAAAGCAAAGACCGAGCCACACTTTTCCCCATGCGCTGTAAGCTATGAAGGCTGTGCATCCTACGCAGTCTGGTGGAACTCTCTATAAATTGAAAACAGGTTCTCCAAGATAGCTAATTGGAAAGGGTACAGCAATATCCAATCAAGCCCTTTCTATTTGATGTCCCTCATGTAAACCAACTGAATGTCCACACATACCGAGGAGATGTAGATGCCATGCAGTTGATAGATACGTGGCATCAAGGAGATAGAGTCGGAGCCTGAGGATGGGAGGCCCAGCTCAAAGTTGTCAGTCTCTGAGTATTGCTCCCTGGCCTGGTGACCCCGTGGAATAACCCAGCTGTGGGCTATAAATCTCTAAGTGACGCAGAAGGGGCAGGGAACCATCTCAGCATGAAAGGACACACAATTTGCTGGTTCTGCTGTGTTTGTGCTGCTTACTGGGATTTTAAAACATGGTCTCATCCGGAAAAAGGATCCCTGCTCTGTCCCTGCAACCAGCGATGCTGAGATTTTGCTTCTGCAACAATGCCAGTGCGACTTGACTGTTGCCTGACTCAACTTCGTTTTCCTCCGCAGGGAACTCAGCCCGCTCATCCTATCTGTTTACATCAGTTTATTCATCTTTCCCTTTAATTAAGCATTAATGTCATAGAGAGGAAAGACAGAAACAGGCAAGGAAGATAGTTGCCTATTGTACTATGGACACAATACAGAGATCCTCATTGACAATGAGAATTACTTTGCTGGAATGGGATTTTCATTTTGTCTGAAAAGAAACCAGCCTAAGGCGAGATGACCAAGGAAAGCAGGGCGGTGGGAATCGGGACTGCTTGCAAATGTGTGTGTTTAAATGAACCGTCATGGTATGCCAGGTCTGATGTGGGAAGCAGGCCGTCTCATTGGTTTGGGAAGAGCTCCCTATGGGCTGTTCCTCTTAAACACAGCCTAACGGAGTGCTGCTTAATGAGCGCAACTCGGATCCCGAATTCAATTTGGTTTCTAACGGGCTCAAGCACGTATTTAACTTTGATCTGTAAGTAGGAATGAGCAGCGCGATTGGCTAATGTTTGACTTCCAGTCGGCCTAATGAGATTTTATGAATATCAGTATTACTACAGCATCATGATGTATTTGCTGGCTTTTTTTTTGTGGCGGTCAGAAAAACATTGCTGTCTATTAGTCTAATAACTGGGTTTCATAACACCACAGTAATTAGTCTAATTTCTCTTTGGTGAGTGTGGGCAACTGCTTCTTAATTTTTGGAAAGGTCAGCATATTTTTGAAATTGATGCTTAGTCTGACTACATCTAATGTCAGTCAACTGTTGTTAATAGCTCTATTATAACACAGCAGTGCTGATATTTTAAATGTAGTTGGTGAACCCCACCAGGGCTATGTATTCAGGGCCGCTCTGCAAGGTAGCATTAGTCATTCTGCAGCGGTTCCGAATTTATGTCGTTAAATTCATTTCAGCCATTGAAACTTGACAACTAATTTTGGATAAGAATGATTGGAATTGATAAACTCTCTTATTTTTGGAAGTGGCTGTTTTTCAAAACAAATCTTTTATCTAGCATGGCACATAATTTAGTGGAAGCATACACAAATTGGCATTGCTGTTGATCATGGGGGTGGGGAAGCATTCAAATCATTAGATCCTTTATTTTTCAGAACAAAATAAAGAATATTGTGTGAGGGCTATGATGCTCACCCAAAACAATACACAGTTGACAACAGTTTGCAAAATATTACTTTTTAGAAAGGGAGATGGAGACAAATACTCCTGATGCCTGTTTTTCATAAATCT
Organism: Myotis davidii; assembly: GCF_000327345.1. Lineage (NCBI taxonomy): Eukaryota > Metazoa > Chordata > Mammalia > Chiroptera > Vespertilionidae > Myotis > Myotis davidii. Next base: position 2,591,424 of record NW_006296221.1, read on the forward strand.
TCTGTTATTACATTTAGAAGAAAACAAAACCCTTGGGCATTTCTGGCATGGCATAAAACTCCACTAAGAAGGAAAGGAGGGAAGGCCATTTCATAAGTGCCTGCTGCAATAGGAAAGGCTCTTTACATATGTATCCCACTTAATCTTTGCAAGAACTCTGTGAGGTAGCTAATATTAACCTCATTTTCCAGCTCGGGAAATAGCTTTGGGGAGGTCGAATCACTTGCCCAAGACCAATTGCTACAATATGGCTGAGCTGGAATTCACACCCGGATGGGCCTGGCTCCAAAGTCCATTTCTTCTCATTAAAAAGGAAGCTTCCTGAGCAAGTGGGTCAGATCGTTTTTGTTCATCTCCGCATCTCCCATGGCCTGATGTGGCGGAAGGCACTCAGTGACATGATCGCTCCCGTCAGTCCCTTCCCTGACCTTCCAATTTACCATCTGAACTTCTTCACTCTGTCTTCCTCTGAGCTACTCCTTCATGTTTTATCCCCCAATTAAATCAAAAGCCCCTTGACTTATAATTTGTTGCCTGTCCAGCTCCATTCCCCTTTCTGAGAATCCCGTTATGGTATTCCACTACCTTTCCACCAATGGAATAGGTTCTTTAAGCTTCAGTTTTCAGATGAGGAAACTGGGGATCAGGAGAGTTTGGTGGCTCCCCATAGGTTCCCAACTTGTATGGGATGGACCTGGTATCCGATTTCAGATGTGCCCCACTCCAACACCTGGACTCCTCTGGCGTGGAATCTGGGCTGCGTCTTGAAGGTAGGGATTGACTTGTGTTGAGTTGGACATTGTAGGGGAGGGCAGGCTGGGATGAAGAATTATGAGCAGAAGCTCAGAGATGAGAGAGCACCTGGCCGGTCCCGAGAAGAGGGACCCTTGAATGCAGTCATTAGAATCTTGGTGTTTTCTCGATTTGTTTGCTAAGGGAGGACCTGGATCATTTAACTGCTCTTTCTTTCTGACCTGGCATCCTGCAGCATGCTCTTCCTTACTTAGGACCAGCCAGTAGAACTTGGGAATCAGCCATTGGAGGGTACCCTCTAACTCTCTGACAAACTCCTTTTCTACACCCAGTAGCTGCCCCCCTCCTATTTAGAGGGCTCTACACCCACATCGTGCTATTGTTGCCTTCTTCTAGGAATAGAGGAAGATTTGGCACAGTCCTCACTTTGAGTTTTTACTTTAAAGGCACAGCAAGGTACACCAGTTATACCGTCTTCACTGTCTCCTACTATGTCTTCCACGATTATGAGGGAGAACATTTGATGGAAACACAGGTTCTCAAAAGTCCACCCCTGATGAAGTTGTTTTTCTTTTTCTCCTCTCATACTGTTAAGTTTAAGTCTATGTCTAGGAAACCTCTTGTAGTTAAGAAATATGACCACAGACACTGTCATCACTGGGCTCCCATGACATGAAGCTTGTCAGATGCTTATTGGAGACCATGCAACAGAGGAAACCCCTTGGCTGTTGGATTCCTGCCTTGTGAGGCTGAGAGAAGCAGATATTCTCACCTGACAAAGACTTCTTGTGTTGGCCACTATGTTGGTGCTAAAAATTAGCCCCCTTTTCCTCTGTCCCAATTTCTCTCCTTTGTCATGAGAATCAGAAGCCTTAACTGCTGTTCTTGGCAAACAACCCATTGTCTGCTCAGGTCTCAGGAATGAAAACTAAGGCTGGTGATGAGCGCCCTTTTAGCTCCTTACCCCTCACACCCAATGCCTCTGCCTTCACCAGAGCCTTGCAATACAATGGCAACAGCTCAACTGCGCAGTCCCTTTCCCCTCTATTTTACAAAATTAGCACCTATTATGTGTTAGCTCTGGGCTAGGTCTGGGGATGCAGTGACAAACAAGAGAGATAAGGCCCCTGCCCTTCATAACCTTTACTTTTTTTTACTTTTCCTAGTCTGGCCTCTGCAGTTCAAGGCAGTTTTCTACACATAAAAAGCGACTCCTTTGTTATTTTTCTGATCAGCAGGTAGCATTGTGAACTCTTTCTGCCCTTTTATTCAATTAGCTCAACATTTTATTAACTTGAAGAGTTTGTTTTGCTCAGCAGAGCTGGGGAACTGGGTGTGTACTTCTATTTAGATCATTTCTAGAAATATTAAAGAAGGTCAACATCAGCCTAGCCTGTGGGGCTCCCCCAGGCTGCACCCTGTCCTATCCTTAAATCGAGTCACATGACTCAGGTTGGGTACATAGTACATGTTCAATAAGTTTCTTGTTGATTCATTGCTCCTTTTTCCTGGTCAGGCTAGCTCCCCCAATCCCAGCATGACTCAGTGTTTTAATGCCCCTGGATCTGAATATTGTCAGAAAGCCTTTCTGAGGCTAAATAAACCACATGAATTCATGTCTCCCGGTTCCTTTCGGCTTGCCTTCTCATAGGAGCTACAAGCAGATCTGAATTCATTGCCTCCCACCTCAAGCCTGTTCCTATTCTCCTGTTGGTTTTGTTGTCTTCAGTATGCAGTGACATGAAAACTTTGATTCTGAGAGTTTTCGGGTCTCCAAACGCAATGGAGGGATTTGTCTTTCCAGGGTTAGGAGCCAGCCACTGTAGAGCCTTCTGCCAGCGCTGGGTCACATTGGCTGCTGCTAGCAAAAGTTCCAGTGCTTTGCTCAGGTGGTCTCTAACTTTAGCCTGGAGTCCAGCGTGTTTATAAATTCCAGCTGATATCACAAATGCTCATTCATGCAGATAGATATTCAGTGCCAGACCTGTTCTAGGGGCAAAGCACAAAGGTCTCTGTGCCCAGGGAGCTTCCATTCTAGTGGCAAACAGGACAAGAAAGAATCAAAATTAGAAACTGGGAATTTCAAACTGTGGTGAGGGCTCTGAAGCCAACAACCCAGGTGAGGTGGTGGAGAGATGGGGCCAGGCAAGGAAGAAGAGGTTGGTTTAGATGGAATCTCATCTTTAGGTTGGACAGTGACATTGGACTGAATATGACACGGGAAGGAGGTGGGCATGGGGCGATCTTGAAGAAAGTTCTTGGCAGAGGAGACCCTGAGGTGGGATCTGCTTGGTGCTTTATAAATAATTCCCGGAAGGATTTCAGCTGGACGCTAGTTTCAATCATACTACCTGGTGTGAATACTTCTATTTAATAACTTTAATAACAACTATTATTTTTTAATAACCACATAATATGCTAGATGCTCCATATCCATTCAGACTGGCTAAAATGTAAGCCAAATGGGGGCAAGGATATTAATCTGTTTTGTTCACTGATGCAGCCCACATGCACAGAGCAAGTGTCATGAATATTTATGAACTAAACAAACCCTCACCCCAGCTCTACAGAGGAAGGGGCTCCTCTCCTAATTCACAAATCAGAGGTCCAGAAACATGAAGAAGGGAGTTGGGGTTTGAGGTTGAGCCTGTCAGACTTGAAAACCAATACCTTTCCTCCTATGCTCTACCCCTCCCTCCACGAGGCCTGTTCCAGTTCACTCCACCTACCTGCTTCCAAAGTCTAATCTTGTTAGTGTTCCTCTGAGTCAAGACTGAGCAGGGAGTTAATTTGGCTACTCTGCTCTCCCCTGTTCATCATAGAGTGGTCCTTTGGCAGCCCAATCATCATATGGCCTCAGTGATTTCTGAGCTAACTTGCTGCCTTTGATTCAGGCTCAGATCTTTTCAAAAAGCCAGACCTCAGCCTGACTGCCAAGGCTTGCCCTCTGAGAGGTTTTACATAAATCATAGAATCCGGGCACGGTTTCGCTCTTACATTGAGGCAAATGTGAAGCAGCAGAGGGGAAGGGAGCACACAAGGACTGGACATCTGCTATGTACCTCCCTTGTGATGGGCATCAATTAAGTTATTGATTTAATAATTAATAATTGTTATAACAGAATGGTGGTGAGAATTGGTTTGAGGGCCGGATAGATGTGGATTATATTATGGGCTCTATTCCTTAGAAGCTGTGTGACTTTAGAAAAGTTCCATTATCTCCCTGTTCCTTAGTTTCTTGGTTATAAACTAGGTCTAAAGTTGTCTATCCTGTAGGCTTATTATGAGGGTTAATAGGATAACACTTGTTTATGCTTGCCTAAAGCCAACATTCAATGAACATAACTTACAATAAATTACCATACATTTTTGAGTTGAAGATGGCATCTTTTAAGTATCATTATTTTGTATACCGCTAAGAAAGGGTGTTTCCAATTTAACTACCATGTATCAATTGCAAGATACATTCTGATGCTTGAGAGGTAAAATGTGGGGGAAATGTGCATTTTAGAATGGTTGAAATATTGTGCATGCTATAGGTTATGTAACCCACTAATAATGACAGTATATTAACAAATTCCTGAAGCATCTGAGGCAAATCATTGAATGTTTGTTAAGTGCCTTAGGAATCGAGTGCTGACACCTTTCTTTACCACTTTCTCAATTATTTGTTACCCTCAAAATCAAAAAGTTTTTTGTTATAGCCTCACAACAATTTCGGTCAGATTCTGCCTGTGTATTCCATTCTTCAAACAATAAAAAGTGGTCAGTATCCTCTGAACACCCATTTAGTTGCTCCTTAACTTATAACTTAACATACCTCTCTTTCAGATTAATTACAATATTATTATCTAGGCCTGCAAAACATCTCGCCCATGCAATGTGGATAAGTTCAGGGAATGAAGAGATTTTAAAAGTTTGCTCTTCACTCATTAAAAAATATTTACGAAGAGCATAAGATATTCTGGTCCTTTAAGAATATTGGGACTAGTATTGTGCACATGACAAGGTGCCCGCTCTCATGGAAGTTGGAGGAAGACAGGTAATAAATGAGTAAAAGAGAAATAATATTTCAGATAGTAACAAAGTCTATGACAAAAATAAAGCAGGCTAATGAGCTAAAGGGTGTCCCAAAATTCACGCAAGAAGTAATTTTGATAGAAAAATACAGGTTTATAATTAAAAATTGTAAACTTTTTATTGATTCATAAAGTATATAGTATAGGGTTATGTATGGAATAGCATATCAGGTAAATAGCCTCCACGGCTTCGCTGGCACATACGCACTCTTTTGTTGAAATTTTCCATGACCGTTTTGCATAAACCTGGCTGAATTTCGTTGATACAGCGCTCAATTTCCTCCTTCAAGGCAGAGGTGGTCGTGGGCTTGTTGGCATAAATCTTAGACTTCCACATCCATATCTTGCAATTTAGGCACAAAAAAACTGGATTATCATGTCTCGATAGTGAGCACCATTAAATTCAAATCTTGTGTGAATTTTGGGACACCCTTTAGAAAGTAACTGATGTTGAGGCCATTGTAGGTAGAACAGTAGGGACATTTCTCTGGAAGGTTACTACTGAGCAGAGACCTGAATCAGGTAGAGGGAGGGAGATATTTTGGTCAGAGGCAACAGCAATTGCCTCTAAGGTGGAAATCGGCTTGGACTATTTTTGGAAGAAGAGGAAGTAGAGAGTGTAGTAAATGTAGGAGAGAGTAGGAGAAGGAAAGTGGAGAGGTAGGCAGGTTCTAGAGACCACAGTGGGCATTGACAACGCCAGGGGGAGAGAGAGAGTTTATTCTAAATGTAAGAGGAAACCAGGGTGGGTCATTGAACTGGGGAGTGAGCATATCTAATTTGCTTTGTATTTTCTTTTTTTGATTTCTGTGGCTGTGGAGTAGAGAGAGAATTGTTGGGTGGGGAACAGGGGCAAGAACTGAAGGAAGATCAGTTAGATCAGTGGTTCTCAACCTTCTGGCCCTTTAAATACAGTTCCTCATGTTGTGACCCAACCATAAAATTATTTTCGTTGCTACTTCATAACTGTAATGTTGCTACTGTTATGAATTGTAATTGTAAATATCTGATATGCAGGAGGGTCTTAGGCGACCCCTGTGAAAGGGTCATTTGACCGCCAAAGGGGTCGCGACCCACAGGTTGAGAACTGCTGAGTTAGAAGGATGCCATGGAGCCCCAGAACAAATATAAAATGGCAGGGATAACAATGGAGAGATGTAGTCCTATCAGGCAGATTTGGGAGGTGGGGTCTTGTTGAGTGTTTCCTTCCACGACCCGCGTGGAGTAGGGTTCGGTATCTGAAAGAGGAGCCGCACAGCAAATGAGAGAAAATGACACGAGATAATTTTGCAATATTGGGGGACCAGGCGGCAAGTCCCGAAGGACTTCCTCTAGGAGCTCAGGCCTCACCAAGCTTTTATTGATTCT
>NW_006296221.1:2597717-2610546 GCF_000327345.1 Myotis davidii
TGGATTTGGGAGGTTGAAGAAAAGATTCCTCAGCTTTGGGACTGAGCCATAGAATGGACGGCCCTGCCACTTGCTGAGGTAGGAAGAGCTAGGAGGAGCTCATTCAGGGATATATCGATGGTTAGGTTACTGAGATGCCTATTAGCTATCCAGGTGGAGGGGCAGAACGCAGCTCTGTGAGGCAGGCGTTCAGGGCAAAGTCACTGGTAAAGATACACATTTGGGATAGTATTTAAATCTTAAATGAGGTTTTCCAGGTGAGAATGCAGAGTTGAGAAGATGTTTAGAGGATGAGTAGCCCACAACAGAAGGAGCCTCCATGGGGTTGATGCCATGAGAATATGATGAGCTTCGCTGGTCAACTGAGAGGAGGAAAATGAGCAGAGGATTAAAGACATGGAGGCTGGACCAGACCTGCACAGTGATGGACTCAGGTGGGCTGGGAATCTGGTAGAGAGAGACTCTTCCTATGAACAATTATCAATGATCAAAAGAACAGCTACCTTTCTTCTACTAGGCCAGGGGTGGGGAACCTTTCTTTTTCTGCCAAGATCCCTTTGGCTATTCATAATATCATTTGCAGGCCATACAAAATTATCAACTTAAGAATTAGCCTACTATATTTGGTCAAACATTTAATTAACTCATCCCAAGGGCCTTGGCAGGGTCAGACCAAATGATTTCTCAGGCCTTATGCAACCCTCCGGCCAGATGTTCCCCACCCCTGTTATAAAAACTGAAGCACAGAGAGGTTCAGTGACATGGTTAAGTGACTTGGTCAAAGTGACAGAGTGATAGAGGTGGGCTCCAGCATCTGGATGGGTAACCATCATACATACCCGGCTTTCAGTGGGATTCTTCAAGAAGTTCCAATTAAATGGAGGGAAAGCGAAGGAATGCTCTGTCTCAAAACAGCAGCAGGGTTGGCTTAGTGAGAAGATACTTAGGGTCCACTTCGCCGTTTGGGACACAGTGCCATCTTCAAAGAGGCAAGGAATAGTCATGATGAAAATAGATGTTGTTTGCAACGAAGAGAGAGACCAGGCAGAGTTCATTCTCTCCCTTTCCCTTTCATGTAGTTCTGAGCAGTAAAGACCACCAACCACTATTCATATCTGATTAAACAAAAGGGGAAAAAAATAAAAAGAAGCAGAGAAAAAGACTGCAAGATCAAGTGGCAAGCTTAATCTTTGGTATTTAGAATGATGAAGAGAAGCAATATGTGAAATCCACTTAAAATATGATTTCATGTTCTAATATACATTTTGAATTTATGGGGAACTGACTTCTGCCATTTATTCAGGGAGCAAAAAAAATGCATATGCTATGCAGCTGAACTTATCATACCATAATGGGACACCTAGCATTTTTCACAAGTGATTGATCTTCCCCACCCCTGAACAGTCCTTTCCTAACTGCTACAAAAAATGGAATTCATTTCAAGCTTCTCTTGAGTTGAATTGAGCAGAAAACCAAAGAAGCCACTAATGCTTGCTAGCTTTAGTAAGAAAAAAAAAAAAAGACATAGGGGGGTGGGGAGAGTGTCTCCTTCATTTTACAGAAAAGGAAGGAAATTTTAACGGGGAGAAACACCCCGGGGGTGATATGTTAATTAGAATATTCCACACTAAGGTTAAACAAAACTTAAACACTGTTTGAAGCCTGTGTTATAGATCCCAAAAATACATAGTGAACCAGGAGGTAAAGAAACAGGGTTTCGTTTCCAGCTGTGTTGTTGATTTGAACAAGTTGTTGAACCTGCCTGTGGAGCTCAGTTTATCCATCTTCAAAATGAGAAAAACAGGGCTTGCTTTGTACCCCACAGAACCCAAAGCCAGGTTTCATATTCAGAGTTCGGGGTCCTATTTAAATTTAGATGTTACAGTGAGTGGATCATCTTTTAGAAAAAAAAAGTGCAGAATTCTGATATCAGGAAGGAAGAGAAACAGCTGGATGTAGAAATCCAGAACGTCCTTACTTTGTAACAATCCTCCTCGATCATCCAGATCCTTGTGCTAGTACCTTTTCTTGGAGCTTTTGTGTAAATTGTAACTTGTACCGGTCCAGTAGGATGACCAACTCATGATGTTTGTCCGGGACTTGCTGGATTGACTTTCATCACTGAAAGCCCCATGTTCTGGGAACTGGCTCAGTCTGGGTCAAACCTGGACCACCCTAAATTCCACTGAGCAATGGGTCACACTTGCCTTGTGTGTATGTGTATTTGCAACCTTACTACACGTTTCATGCGGGCACAGAAAGTGAAGCGTACGTATTGTTCATACTCCCCTTGTATATTTGGCAGTGAGTGTTGGATCCATAGAATGTTCCTCTTGCATACTTCATTGATTGATTGGTTTCCCAAATGCACCCTAAGTTCTTTAGCCTTTGCCTTCTACAAAATATTTGGCCAGGCAATTTCAAATACAAGAGTCCATTGAGGGGAGCAGTTACTTCCTTACCTGTAGCTACATAAACTAGAGTTCAAAGAAAAGTGGTTCACACAAGGTCATCCATCTTTTAAGTGGCTGACTTCAGACTTGAACCTGGAGCTTCACTGAGCAATGCCCAGCATCTCTCCTCCAGAAGGTCACAGTCTGGCTGGAGAGCTTTTTGTGCCTGTAATATTCTTGTCCTGCTTGATTAGTGGGTGTCTGATACATTTCTCAAGGCTTAGCTCAAGCAACTACTCCAAGATTCTTTCTCTAATGCCCTTGCCTGTTAACATCTCTCTTTTGCTTGAGTTGACATCATCCACTTTTTCTTTGGGACTTAAGCTTACCCTGCCTTTTATGATGTTGGTTTTCATAGTTGTTTCTTGCTTTGTGTTTCCTGGGTCATTGTGTGCTTCTTGAGGACAGAGATGAGAACTTCACTCATTTTTGAATTCCCAGGTCCCGAGTGCCTGCCTATTAATTTGTTCATTCATTCATTCATTCATTCAAAGTTTGATGACTCTGTTTACCAACATCTTGGTTGTAAAGGGACAGGGACATGCCCTTCACCTGGCTTGGAGTGAGTGGAAAAATTTGATACTTGAAAGCAGAGAAGAAGTCTTTAATCAGGTTGACTGGCCATGTATCTTCAGTTTTATTCAAGTGTCATACCACAATGACTTGCAAAAGACTGTTCACATAGCATTTCCCCCAAGTTTTATTACAATTTCCCCCAAGTTTTATTACAAAGCACAAACAATCAGACAATAAAAATATTCAGGTGCTCTGAATACTAGAAGAAAGTCATTTGTTTGATTAATTTACTCCACAGGCACTTTTTGGGCATCTGCTGTGGGTGGGATGTCAGGTCCAGGTCCTGGGGGATTTGTGAAGCCCAGTTCCTTTCCTCCAGAAGTCTGGCTGGAGAGACCCTTCAATCACTGTGGTAGAAATCAGCTCTGAGTTCACAGGTTAAGGGGGAAAACATCTTGTAGGTGATAACACTGGACAACTTCCTGGAGGAGATGGGATTCAAATTGGGATTTGAAGTTTGGATAAAATAAAAAATAACAGTGATTATCAATTTCAGATGCCTTAGTGGGAAGGGTGGCTCCTGAGTTTGGGTCTGTGGGTTCCTTTGCTTTGTTCCATGATCCTCAATCTTTCTTTTTGAGAAAATCTGGCTTTTTAGAGATAATTTGTCCTAAACTTCTCCCTTCCCTCCTTTTCACATATGTCCCCCCCTCCCAATTTGTTATCTGGAGGATTCTGCTTTTGTTTGCAAGCCCAGCATTCCTCTGGGGCCAATGGACCAATTTAGTCTCAATTTGATCTTGTTTCCTCAGGCTTGTAGTGATAGAAACCTTACAGTTGAACCCATAAAATTCTGATCCCACCACTTCATTCATCAACAGAGTCACTGTCAACCCCCGTTAACATGCCACAGGAAAAGATATCATTAGGGTTTCCATGTAAATGAAGAACATGAAGAAATGTTTACAGCATTTTATGAAATTTTTATAGACTAAACAGTGATTGACATGTTAATAAACAGCATAAAAATGGTTTGGGTTGCTTTCTAGTTATCCTGGTATTGGAAACCTGTTGTCAACAGGCATATGTCTTCCATGCCCAGTGTACACATGCCTGCTTATAATTGCTATTTATACGTCATTTGTAATGAAATCCTGGAGGCACATTGGAATACCAGCCTGCACCATCTAGTTTCATTTTTATTCAGATCAAATATTCCTGTTGCTGAAAGGAGGGTGGTGCTAATGCTTTGTATTTTTTTCAAAGCACGGCAATTTTTTCAAATGTTATCAAAATTATTTTATTTATGAGTGTTGAAAGCCTGGCAAAAGTAATAGAACTGTCAGTATTTGGTGCAAATTCTGATATCCATTGACTAGGTGTTCCGTTTACCAGTATCCCGGGTTCTCTCCTATGTGACCATGTAAACAGAGCGATGGTACAACCGGTGTTTTCAAACACTCTGTGCTCCTCCTCTGTGCCTTCTCCACATCTGAGCTCATTTTGCCTCCTATAGCCAAGTGTCTCTGAAATCAGAGTCAGTGCTATTATTACTGTTGCTAACAATAGCTTGTGTCCACAGCAGGGAAGAACAATTAACAAATTCATGAATTGTGTTTGTTTACATGTCAGAGCTCAAGGCTAATTATTTAATTAATGTCTTCTGTCTTGTACAGAAGTGTTAGCACATGGAAGAGTAGCTGAGTGGCAAACAAGGTGAGATTTGAGAAATTCTGACTTATTTGTATATGTAAACAGACATTTAGTCATTGAAGATCTGGAGTTAGGGTAGGAGTGTTTTAATCTGAACAGTTGACTTGGGGAATGCTTGATAAAGAGTTAATGAACTTAGCTAATGTCTTTGGTAGTCATTGGAAGGTACTGTATAGCTATGACTAATCATTATAGTAATAATAATAAAAAAGAAAATAATAATAATAATATTAAATGGCAAATTATTCAAATGTTTCAACAAAGGCTCTGTCACGTTTCATGTCGTAATGTTGGAGAAATGAATCTGTTGATTGCTCACCACCTCAAAGCCCAGACCCAGTCTCGTCTCTCCCATGTGCTCCCTAAGCTCCTCGTGTATATTTTCCATGTTAGTGGTACACTTCGCATTGTGTGAAAAGGTACCCTCTCTCGCCACAGTGTTGATTTACACCTTGGTGTCTCAAGATCAGTCACAGTGTTTCACACATTTCAGGTGTTCCATAAACGTTGGCATGAATGGAGACTGATTTTCAGAGTTTCATTGATTTTAATACCAGCTAAGGAAATAGTTTGCCTTTAGAGCTGCTTCTTTTTAAATACGTGAGTGCAGCTAGGATAGTGACACACATACCAGTCTTCTATAGATATAATAAAAAGTTTCTTTTAAAAATATATTTGTATTGATTTCAGAGAAGAAGGGAGAGGGAGACAGAGATAGAAACAACATCGATGAGAAAGAATTGGTTGGCTGCCTCTTGCACAACCTCTACTGGGGATTGAGCCTGCAACCTGGGCATGTGCCCTGACCAGGCCCTGACCAGGAATTGAACCGTGACCTCCCAGTTCACAGACCCATGCTCAACCACTGAGCAACACCGGCTGGGCATAAAAGGCTTCTTTTTACAGTTATCATTATGTTTTGGATGGAAGTAGTTTATAGAAAAGGAAGAAGAACCTTGAAGTTTCCAACTGTCCTTCAGTTGAGGAGCAGTGCTTTCCTTTTTTGCTTTCCTCAACAAAAGACCACCATTGGCACCAAGCCATGCATTTCCCCTTCCTGTGCCTTATTGTTTCAACAAGTGAACCAGTGGCGTCTGGAGACCACGCCCTCTGAGTTGGGTTGAGTGTGATTATTCCAGTCACTCTGTCGATATTTCTGTTTCTGCCTATGGCTGAGGCACTTTGCTAGGTGCTCTCTTAAAAGCATGGATGTGTATGAGTGTGCCTTCTAGAACCATATGGCCTGTGTTCATTCATTAGCTCCACCGTGTCTGGGCTTCCTTACTGACCACTCTGTGCCTTTGATCACCATCTGTAGAACAGAGACAGTAATAGTACCTGTCCATAGGGCATTGTGGTGAATGAATGAAGATACTTAATCAATAAAGGAACTTGGGAGAGTGCTTGGCACAAACATATGTACATTCAGTAGGTGTTAGTTGGGTGATATGGACTGAAACTTTGTTTCTGTAACATTTGCATATTGAGGATCTAACTCTAATGTGAAGGTATTTGAAGGTAAGACCTCTGAGAGGTGATTAGGCTTAGGTGAGGTCATGAGGGTAGAGTCCCCAGAATGGGATTAGTGGATTTCTGAGAAGAGGAAGACACCAAAGCCTTCTTTTCCTCTCCCAAGTGAGGACACAAAAAGGAGGCTGACATCTTCAAACCAGAAAGAGGGCCTTCACCAAGACCTGAATCAGCCAGCACCTTGATCTTGGACTTCCCAGCCTCCAAAACTGGGACAAAGAAATTTCTGTTGTCTAAGCCACCCAGTCTATGGCATTTGGTTATAGCAGCCTGAGCAAACTCAGATGCTAGACACACCATTTCTGCCCTTAGGCAACATCTAGTTAGTGATGGGGAGGAGAGATAAGGTAAAGAAATGCAGAAAGGGTAACTGACATTGGATAGCAGTAGAAATGCCTTGTTGGCAGCATCGAGAGGCAATAGGAATTTAGGGGAGACAGTGCTTACAGCAGAACTGGAGGCATGATAGACTTTAAAAAGTGGAGGGGATCCCCAAACTGAGGAATTCCATGTGAAAAACTGTGCAAGTGGCAAAGCACAAGGCATGTTTGGGACATTAAGGAGATATGTAAGACTAGAGAAGAGAGAGTGTGCGGGGTGGCAGTGGAAAAATTAGGAGGGGGCAAATTGTGAATAGCAGTATCCAGCCACAGTATAATGCATGAGGAATGGGCTTTGGAATCAGACTGACCTGTGGTGTGTATGACCTTGGGCATGTCCCTGTTCAGTTCTAAGTGTCAGTGTCCTCTTCTATAAATGAGCTTATTTTTATGTAAGTCCTACTGCTCCAGGTACTCAAAAGATGGCCACAATGAGCACATTGGAGTTTCTGCAATTCAGGAGTTACACTCCAACAACAATCTTTTACAGTTAATTGGCGGGAGAAAAGAAAGGTTGTCAAATTTCAAAGGAGTTGGGCTAATTGGGGTGGATTAAGCCCTCTAGTTTTAATGTGAAGGGTTGAGTCTATGTTGATAGGTTTTCTTCTGAACATCATTTAATCAAAAGCCGAAGCAAGAGGTCTCTCACTCATACTCCCATGAGGAGAACAGAGGCTTCAAAGCCACCAGAATACTGGCTAACGGACATTTATAGAAGAATAATCCATAATTTACATTTGTGTAGAGCGCCCTTTTAAGTTCTACCCACTTGTCCTTTCCGCATTGCAAATCCCACGGCGAGTTGGTCTCCACTGACCTTACTTGGTAGTTCCCGAGTGCACCATCCTGGAAGCAATTTTAAACCAGGAAACTCAGCCCCATGTACATCTTCAGAGCGTGACTGAAGATAAAGCAGGATTCTCTCATCTTGTTTGCACTGCGATTTTTTAGCTCTTTATTGATTTGAGATCGCAATGCACAATTTGTTTTTCATCTTAAGTAAGGATATTCTGTACCTGTCATCCCGTCTGTGAGTTATTGATTTATTATGACTTGTAAAAAACTCTTTTCTTCCAAAAGTTGGGGGCACTCCACCTTCCTGAAGGGTTTTGGAAGGATGTCATCCATCCTATTCCAAACAATGAAGTTCAACTCCCCCCACCCCGAGGTTTGCTGTAACTTAAGGAAAAATTAGATTTTGATTTGGATGAAAACAGTCAAGGCTAGGATGGCCCCCTCTTAATTTCTTTTATTTCATAACTGGCTTATTGTGGGAGGATCTATAAATATATATATAACTGCCGAACAAAGCTTTCACTCTGCTCAGAATTCATTTCCATTTGTTGAGAGTGGTAGCCATAGTGGCATTTCCATTCTGTAAAAACAAGCGCATTTTAAGAACATGTGCATCCATTGCACCATTAGAGGACAGCTTGTCTGCGTGCTTACAAACTGCAGCGCTCATTCACATCAGGAAATGTGTGTAAATTGTGAAATATATGAAATTCAAGCCTTTAATGGCAGCGAATTGATTCCCTAAATGAGCAAAGCAAATTAGTCATAAAAATGGTAACCCAATAGGCCTTTTTGCTTTAACCCCAGCCTAATTCTGTAGACACAGATTCTGCCTTTTCCCTGCCAACTTATTTTTTATTAGCAGGTTGTCATAAAACACGTTAATATTAAAATCTTTTGGAAACTTCTAAATCCAACAACTCATTAATACTGCTTACCTTGGCCTTATCTTTTAGAAATATTGGCTTTAGGAGCAAATAATGAATTATGGAAATACATACAGGTGGCATGTCTTCATTATTCTTGATTTGCCACGCAAGATGAATAGAGCTAATAATAACTGTACTCATATAGAAAACCCTTGATCGGGAGAACTATTTTATCCTTTAGTTCCATGCAGTTGTGAGCATTCGCTTTGCATTTTGCCAATTTTATTTTTGTCATTCATTCCAGTGTGCTTTTTCCTCCCCATTTAAAGATAAGTGCAGTAACGATTCCAATGGGCCTGGTGAAAGGGGAGACCAGCCAGTGATTAATATTTGGGCACAGCATGACTTGAATGCTGTCTTTGATGCCACTGAGCATGTTAGAGTTTTGAATGATAAATCAAGTACGTGTTTACATTGCATTTGCAGACGCATTTAGTCTTAATGTCATTAATGGGTCATTTCAGGTACTGCTCGTGAATGTCCTTTCTTATGAAGAGGAAGTACTTTTTATCTGCCTTGACAGACATGTATCATGTCATGTCTACATGACAGAAGCATTTCTAAGTACATTTTTTTCCTGTGTTGTGCAGACACCTTTAGCTTTGATATGGTGGAGCAAATAATTCCTTCCCCTGATTTAGCCTGTTTCAATTTAAGATTCATTACAAACGGGCACCATTTCTGATCCTGAACCCACACGGGAGATCTCAGGACACTCAGCCCATTTGTTGCTCTGTTTAGTTCTTAAAATTTGGTGCTGCAATTTATGTTGATAGGCTAGTTTCTTTTCATCCTGCTAGGACAGTGGTTCTCAACCTTCTGGCCCTTTAAATACAGTTCCTCATGTTGTGACCCAACCATAAAAATATTTTTGTTGCTACTTCTTAACTGCAATGTTGCTACTGTTATGAATCATAATGTAAATATCTGATATGCAGGATGGTCTTAGGTGACCCCTGTGAAAGGGTCATTCGATCACCCAAGGGGTCGCGACCCACAGGTTGAGAACCACTGTGCTAGGAGCTTCTCGAGGTCAGAGACCATGTCTTCTCATCGTCATACCCAGAACCTGACGGAGCATGTAGTAACTGCACAACACACAGGGGAGGGAATTTCAGTAGGTGCCACACGGGGTTTAAGTTCATGACTGAGTCTGCAAGGGGAGTGATAATTTGTTCTACTATGGTTCAAAGACTTTAAAAGGAAGGTATGTATGGTTAGAGCAGGGCCACAAAGGAAGGGTGGAAAACAGAATTTATGTGGCTAGCCCTGAAAACATAGATGTCAAATGTGAATGCTGATGTACCTTAGATCCAAAGAAGGTGCTGTAGGCAAGAGTATATTTGAGGGGGAGTCAGGAAAAGCCACACAGACAGTTTGAAGTAAAGGCAGGAAAAGCCACACAAGCAGAGTTGGGGGAAAACTCACATGTATAGAAAACTGGTCAGCCTAAGGTGAGTTTGAGTTGGGTATCTGCTTGGGGTGTGGGGCATCTCTAGTTGTCTCTGAGGGGGTGGGTCCTGGCTTTTCAAGTTTCTTAACAACAGAAGCCACACAGTATCTTGTTCCTGCTTCTCTCCAGCAACCCTGTGTTTTGATTAGTCCCACTCCCTGATTGGCTAGGACCTCACAGTTGTGTTGTTCATAACCAATGGATGACAGCTTTTGTAGCTCAAAGATATTCTCTCAAGAGAATTTGAGTTGATTAGACCTGGTCAGGCAGTGGGTTGTCAGACTGTGACCTTGTGGTCCTTTCTCATCTAATTGGCCAAGATTGGGTGAGGAGGCATGCAGACCCGTCTGGGGTGTTTGAGTGATTCAGGTTCTCTAGAAGGGATTGTGGGTCAGATAGTCAATAAAATATGCCCAGTGCAAGAAAAGGCACAGGGAGGGGTCTTCTGAAGTCTTTAAAGGCCTTGACATGACCCCTGTGGCCAGAGGGCTGCATAAATGCTTGGTGTTGTCTACTCTGATGCAGGAAGCTGGGGAAAATCTCCTTTTTTGAAGATCCTGATCTTCTGGTTGTAGTATGAGCCCAAGGACATATGTGATGTCTACCTCTACTCGGCTTCTGCCTCCTTCACCCTGGCCCTCCCTTTGTCTTTTCTTCGGTAAGACAGGAAATTAAAACCCAGGACTGTCATCCCCTCAGTCAGGGTATCTGATCAACTGAATCACAGTTTCCTAAAAGCAAATCATTCAATCAATGTTCAACAAGTATTTGTTGAGTGTTACTCTGTGGCCAGCACTGCTCTGGGAATGGGAACTATGGTGATGAATGTATATGACCTCAGAGAACTTATATTTTAGTGGGTGTACATAAGCAATAAAAATGAAAAATAATATAATATTAGGCCATAAGTGCTATAGAAAACAACAGGGAAATGGTCTGGTGAGCCAATGGGGCTTCCTCTTCAGATAAGGTGGTCAGGGAAAACTCTCTGATGATGGAGGACTCTGTCCGAAGGTGATCAGGTCTGTTGCATGGTACTCACCTGGTGCCCATTCCAGACACCTCCATTCCAAGCTGCTCTGAAGGTCCAATGTTGGTTACTGTGTTGATTTCATCTTTCAGACCTCATTTAGGTTGCACACAGCTTATCTGTTAAGAACGGTCCACCTTTGGGAAAATGATGATCAGATTAGGATGTTTAATCTGTATATCCTTCAGCATCTAATAACACTGCACCCCTCTAGCCTGTGGGTGAAGGTGCCTGTGGTCCCTAGTGTAGGGACACTTGAGGTTATATGAAACTTCCAGCTGACACTGAGAGTGGAAATGCTCATGCGGACTTTTGAAGTTCTTTGTTGAAGCCCTGATTCTAATTTTATTGAGTCCTATTCACTTAGGACTTCACACTGGCAGACATGTGCTTTCTCAGGTAATCCACAGGGATGCTTCCACACAAGGACATACAGTTTTTCTAGGCCCAGGCAAACACAGGTTAGTGCTAAGGAATGAACCAATGTAGGTTTTGTTTATATTTTGGTTATGATTCAGTATTGGTGTATGTCACCGTTCTTTGATTTAACATCCATTACACTGGTGTTTTATGGACTAATAATCAGAATGGTCTTATTTTGAAGAAAATTTATTTGGTCCATATTCAGAAAATCTGACATAGTATTTACCATCTTGGAGATTCAGAGGACACTTTAGCATCTTATAAAGTGTTAGAGATTTTGAGACAAATCAAATCTGTTACACTCTCTTAAACTCACAGTCCCAAACTTGTTTGGCCATGAGGTTACTTCCTGGAGCCTGAGGCCAAATAGTTGTACTAGGCATGTACACATGAAAATGCTCATTGGACTTGTATTTGCCAACTTTGAAATGTTAGGCTTAGAGAAAGTAACACATAGTTGTGGAAGTTCAAGCACATTATCACTCACTTACAGGCACTAATGACTCCCATAATGAGTGAAGTTTAGCATAAATAGGCTCATCATTAATGTTGATGGCAGAAGTATAAACAAGGCCCACACTATTAAATTTGCTAGTTGTTCATTATGTATCTGGAATTATCCTCCTGTCTTTAGCTGTCTCTAACTGGGTGTTTATAAACCTAAGTAGAATATGTTATTATTTTATTGTTTTGTGAGTTGATTTTTTTAAAACACTCCCTCTCCTACAAATGGGATGCCTTTTCCAAGGCATCATCTGCCATTCTGGTCATAGGCTTTCAGAATATCATGATTTTATAGAAAAAAACAGTAGATTCAAGGAAATCAGTCTGACCTTGGCAAGACCCTTAAGCATACTGGATCTCTGTGCCATTATCTGATACTAGAGATGGTAAAATCAGTATTATCTACACTGGAGGGTGACACAGGCACCTTGCTGTCACAGGCACAGGGTGAACTTGGAGCCTGTCTGGGTGTGGTTGCTGGTATTGGTGGAGGGTTTTGGGGCAAAGTTCTTCATGTCTTCCTTCCTTTATAAAGTGAAGATGATAACAGAGAAATTGTGAAGATTAAATGTGTGAAGACTTATAAAGTGCTTAGTCCTGTGCCTGGTGTGTATGTGTGTGTGTGTGTGTGTGTGTATGTGTGTGTGTACTAGAGGCCCGGTGCACAAAAGCTGTGCACTCAGGGGGGTTCTCTCAGCCCAGCCTGCGCCCTCTCACAGTCCAGCAGCTCTTGGGGGATGTTCGACTGATGGCTTAGGCCCACTCCCCCCTGGGGCAGAGGGCCTAAGCCATTAGTCGGATATCCTTAGCGCTGCCGCAGAGGTGGGAGAGGCTTCTGCCACTGCCGCTGCACTTGCCAGCCATGAGCCTGGCTCAGGGCTTCTGGCTGAGTGGCACTACCCCTGTGGGAGCATATTAACCACCAGGGGGCTGCTCCTTCATTGAGCATCTGTGTACATCATAGCAACTGGTTGTCCAGCCATTTGGTTGATTTGCATATTAGCCTTTTATTATATAGGTATTTTTCTTTGCTGAACATTGAAAGTAAGTGGCAGGTATAATGATGCTTCACCCCTAAAAGAGCACATGTTCCCTGAGAACAA
>NW_006296221.1:2611643-2644666 GCF_000327345.1 Myotis davidii
AGAAGGCAGTTTATTTTATTTGATGCAGCATCACTTCCCCTCAACCTCGTGCGGCCCGCAGCCACAGTCACCCGCTCCAGCTGGTCATTAATGTGAGGGCGTCCTGGACAAATTTACATATTCCTCCCACACACACACACACATATATACATATATATGTGTGTGTGTGTGTGTGTTTGTGTGTATATTCAATAAACACTAGCTTTCACATAAAACAGATGTATTTGAAAGTGTAGAAAAGTGTGCAGTTATGCAAGATATTAATTGTTCTGGGTCTCAAGGATCCAGAGACTAAAAGTAAAAAGAAAACCCAAAGCACATTATTTGCCCTCCCAGAGCTAGCGTGTGAAAACACACGTGCCCCTAGCCGAGATACAAAATAACACTTGGGTTATTTTGCCCAATTCCAGCATCAGAGAAGGGCTAATGTTTATTTGAAAAGTACATGTATTTTGTAGGGATGCTGGCTCTGTTCTTTTAATGTCTTGATGAAATAAATGATTGACAATGAAGGGTTGAAGGAGGACAGATGAAAGGGAGAAAGTGGAGGTAGAGGGGACATGCTACCTGGGCAGGAAGGAGGAAGGGTGACCATCAGTCCCTTCCATGCTGCCTGATCTCATAGTCTGATCTCAACCAGGAGTCCCCTCCATGCAGCTCTCTAAAGCAACAAGCAGGCTTTCTTGGATCAATACCTAGGCCAGTAGGCAGAAGGGTCCTTGCATGGCTGCAAGTGTCAGCCTACAAATTTGAATATGGAAACTCTATTTAAAAAAAATAGGTTTTTATTGAATTTTTAGAGAGAGAGGAAGGGAGAGGGATATATATATAGAGAAACATCAATGAGAGGGAATCATCAATCAGTTGCCCCCTGCCTGTCCCCTACTGGGATTGAGCTGCAACCTGGCATGTGCCCTGACTGGGAATTGAACCAGTGACCTTTTGGTGCATGGGTTGATGCTCAACCACTGAGCCACACCAGCTGAGCAAGGCTTCGTTAATTACAGTTTTCTTCTAAAATTCCACTGCATCATCACTTCCTCTGGAAAGTTGTACTTAGGCCGTCAAGCAGACCTTCCCCTACTTCTGTTTTTTCCTTCAACTTGTTTTTACAGCTTTATTTTTATACTAGAGGCCTGGTACACAAAAATTTGTGCACTCGGCGGGGTGGGGAGGGGTCCCTCAGCCCGGCCTGTGCCCTCTCGCAGTCTGAGACCCCTTGGGGGATGTCCACCTGCTGCCTTAGGCCCACTCCCCAGGGGATTGGGCCTAAGCTAGCAGTCAGACATCCCTCTGGCAGCCCGGGAGCCCTCGGGGTATGTCCACTTGCCAGCGCGGGGCAGGCCTAAGCTGCAGTTAGACATCCTTAGCACTGCTGAGGAGGTGGGAGAGGCTCCCGCCACCACCACTGTGCTGGCAGCCATCAGCCTGGCTTGTGGCTGAGCAGAGCTCTCCCCATGGGAGCACACTGAACACCAGGGGGCATCTCCTGCATTGAGTGTGTGTCATAGTGACCAGTCATTCCCAGCCATTCTGCTGTTAGGGTCAATTTGCATATTACCCTTTTATTATGTAGGTTGTTTTTATTGTTTAAAGTTTTACATACATCTCCTTTTCCCCCAATTGACCCCTCTCCCCCAGCCATTCCTACCTCAGGCAAGCTCCCACTGCTCCAGTGTCTGAGTCCATTGGTTATGCTAATATGCATGCATACAAGTCCTTTGGTTGCTCTCTAACCCCCTCTCCCTTGCCATTTATCTCTGGATCTATTCTTGTTCATTAAATTATGCTGATCATTATAACCCACATATGAGTGAAATTATGTATTTATCTTTCTCTGACTGGCTTATTTTGCTTAGCATAATGCTCTCCAGTTCCATCCATGTTGTTGCAAATAGTACAAGTTCCTTCTTTTTTATAGCAGCATAGTATTCCTTTGTGTAGATGTACCACAGTTTTTTAATCCACTCATCTGTTGATGGGCACTTAGTTTGTTTCCAAATCTTAGCTATTATAAATTTTGCTGCTGTGAACATAGGGATGCATATATCCTTTCTGATTGGTATTTCAGTTTTTTTAGGATATATTCCTAGAAGGGAGTTCTGAGATCTTGGTTTTGCCTCTGATTTGACTTAAGCCTACCTTAGAGCAGGGACTCTGTCTGTGTTATTTATAACCATACTAGAAGCCCAGTGCATGAAAATTCATGCACTGGAAGGGGGTCCCTTAGCCCAGCCTGCCTCCTCTCACAGTCTGGGAGCCCTCAGGGGTGGGAGGCAACCTGGAAATCAGGGGAAGGCAATGCCTCATCACATCTCTGCTGCTGCCACTGCCAGCAGTGCAAGCCTTGGCCAGCCCTGGTTACCAGAGCCTCGGGTGGCCCCGAGCGGCTGAGAAGCTGCCATGTGAGGCTTGCCTGCTTCTCGGGCTAACCCTGGGTGGCTGGGGGGCTGAGATGACTGGGGGACTCTAGAGGTAGGTGTGTGGAGCAGCCAAGCCTGGCCTTGCCATGCATCTGTCACCCTGGTGGGGCTGAGGGGACTGGGTGCTGGCATCTTGTGGCTGTGGATGCTGCCATCTTTGAGGACAAGGCAGTCAATTAGCATATTCCCTCCTTATTGGCTGTGGGCACCATCATCTTTGCGATGGCATGAGGGTCAATTAGCATACTCCTTCTTTATTAGATAGGATTCCTAGCACAGTTGCTCCCATAAATGCTATTGAATGAATGAGTGATCAAAATACTTGGTAAAATGATATAATCAAATAAAACTACACACACACACAAACCAAGTGTGACCACACACGCACATACATGTACATTATAATACACATATATTTTGTATATATATCTATGTGTGTGTATATATGCTATTCATATTCACTGACATTTCCTCATTTATTATACCTTTATCTTACTTCCACAAACAGGCTTCTTTCCTGCCTCAGAGTCTTTGCATAAGCTAGTCCCTCATTTAGAAAGCTCTTCTGGCTACTCTTACATGATCAGCAATTTTGATTCTTTTGAGCTCAACTTAAGTCACCTCCTCACTGAGACTTCCTCACCACTTTCTCCCTAACCGTTATTCTCTATCTCAGCTATCATTTGATTCTTTGCAGCACATGTCACAATGTGCAATAGTTTTGACCATTTCTTGTTATGAATATTGCCCCTATCCTCATTAGAATGTCTTCCCAGGAGAGAAAGGCCTCTGTCAGTCTGCTCATCATTATGTCTCCAGTGCCTGATCCATAGCAGATTCTCCATTTACATTTGCTTAATGAATAATTGAGGGAATCAAAAAGAAGGAAACAAAAATAACTTTTAATCTTCATAATTCTTTTCCTCCAGAATAGCCATTGTTAATTCTTTTGGTGTATTCTAATATTTTTAGACAATAATATGTACATATGTGTTTTAGTAAACCAGTTTCACCCCATGCTGACAACTTTTTTACTCGATGTTGCCGTTACTAACCCTTTATTACAGTCACAATGGCCTCTTTCCTATTCCTTGACCATCCCAGCCATGCTGCAGCCTTAGGGCCCTTGCAATTCCACTTCATCTGTCTGGCATGCTCTTCTTTGACTACCCACATGGCCAATGCCCTCATCTCCTTTAGATTTTGTTCAACTGTTCAACTATCAAATACTTTGTGGGATCTTCCCAGACCACCCCCTTCCCATTTTTAAATTGCAATCCCAGTACACTCTTCTTTTTCTCTTCCCTGCCTTTCCCCCCATACTCCTAATCACTGTTCAATATAATGCACATTTTACTTACTTATTAGTACTTCATTGCCACCCTGCCTAAAATGCAAGCTCCATGGGAGCAGGGATTTTGTCTTCTTTGCCACATTCCCTAGAGCAGTGCCTGCACTACTTCTCTGATGTTGGTCTCAACAAGTCTTTGCTGGATGAATTACCCCTCAACACCATAATTTTAGGTGGTTGGACTTTGATGATTTAACTTGAGTGAATGTAATGCCATGTGCTGACTCTCTAGACTAGAAGAATATTGTGCAGGTTAATGAGTTCTTTGAGCACCACAGGAAAGGGTCACAAATTAGTTATGTGGGAGGTAGTTTTTAGCATGCTACCATGTGTTTGAGACACGGTTTGGTAGCAGATTTTGTGCCCCGATTAGCAGTGGGGTCCCTTTTCCTGGTGGCTGTTCTTAGAACCTGTCAGCCTGTGGTGTCTTATTTTCACCAAAGGAAATGGAATGTTTCTTTGCTTCAGATGGTCACATCTTTAGATCCTGAAGCAAGAGATGCAGCTCGTTCTCTCAGGAGTCCAAATGCAGCAACAGATTTTGCCTCCAAGCAAGTAAGATATGCCATAAAAACAAGCAACTCTCCTTCACCAGCCTGCTCTCATTTGAATTGTTGATGCCTCGGTGGTCATTTCAAGAAGAGAGCTAGCAGTAAGACAGTCTCTGCATTGGAAGAGGAATGCATGCCCCCTTTCCCCCTGGGCCTGCTGCTTTTGCTTGATAAAGTAATTTTTTTGGATTTCATATTCTCCACCTCTAGCCCCTATGCTTGGAGTCCCTGCTGGTTTCTCTGAGAAATGCATACATTGACACAGCCAGTTAGTAAACCCCAGATCTGGGGTCAAAGTCTATCAGCCCAGCCGTTCTGCCTGTGACAGCTGTGTAGATGCTTCTAGCGATGCATTCATTTCTCGGGGGTTGGGCGAACTCAGGATAGAGCATGGACTCTGAGGCCAGTTGGCTATCAGCTTGCTCTCTGCACCTCTTCACAGTCTTCTGAACCATAGAAGCCATTTTTTTTTGGTCAGTTATGTGAAGTTCTCCTGGAGAGAGAGATGTTTCCTGGTCCCCATTTCTCTCTAACTCACTGCATCTTTCGGTGTCTCTAATGGCTATGTGAAGCCCACATGTAGTGATTAGCCTTCCCTAGAGGTCTTCCAACTCCTATTAGTCCCTTTGTTACCCAGAAAATTACTCATTATGGTTCAGGGGAGGAAAGATGATAAGTCTGCATCACCATGAAAACTGCATCATTTTTGAATGGGACTATCTCTGCTTTTGTTTTCTTTGGGACAGTTTCAGGTGGGATGGGGTCAGTTCTCCTACTAGTCTAAAAGGGATGGTGTCTCTTGGTGGTTTTTGAAGATAGTACATTCATCAGGAAGTTGGGGTTTGAAAGAATCTTTTTAAGTCACGCTTCTCTCTGGTGTGTGAGCACAAAGAAACAGATTCACCTTCCTTTGTCTCCTTTTTCATCAGCAGAATCCTATTTTTAGGCCATTGGCATACAACCCAGCTGCCCTTCCAGCCAGGCCCTGGCATTCTTTTTAGGAATTTCTCGAGCCATTAATGGTATGTGACGGAGTTGAGGGCATAGTGTATTATCTCAGTCCTCTTCCTGCAATACGAACGTTGGAAGAGTGAGCTATTTTCAGAAAGTTTCTAATATGGCACTGTCCGACAATCGGATCACGAAATCACAGATCCTTGACGTTGTTGTGAACAAAAGAAATTCCTTGTTCCTGTCTCAAGGCAGGGTCATTACAGGGCCTGTGATCAGATCAGTGACCCAAGGGGGATGCCTTCCTGAATGTGACTCAGGTTTCTCTGTACCTGTTCCCACCATTAGCTCTGAGAATGTCTTCATATTGGAAGATGCATGCCCATTGGATATATTTCCAGTCTTGTCCTCCACTGCACCTTGAAGTCACCCTTGGTCCTGGGCTGAGGGTGAATCATTCTCTTCCTCATGCCTCTGTGGTCTAGTGTCTCACACAACCAGGTGGCAGGCAGGCATTGCAGGCAGTTGGGCTCCTGACTGAGGGATGCTCTCCACGTGACCTCTGAGTGGTGGGCAGTAGATAGATCTGTCTCTG
The DNA here is from genome assembly GCF_000327345.1 of Myotis davidii. Taxonomy (NCBI): domain Eukaryota; kingdom Metazoa; phylum Chordata; class Mammalia; order Chiroptera; family Vespertilionidae; genus Myotis; species Myotis davidii. The sequence continues at coordinate 2,617,515 of NW_006296221.1, forward strand.
CTTGGTACCCGGAGATACCCCAGCAATTGCCCATTCTCCACTGGGAAGGGGCAAACCTGTATCTGTTTGTTTGTTGAAGGAGCTTCCAGTTGGGTCTTCACATGACCTGGCTTCAGAGATGCCATCTTTTGGGTTTAACCATGTGGGTGATTGGGCCATAATGGATCAGAGTTTTATAGTCTTTCTGTTGGTGCACTCAGTTCCAGCACTTAAGCTCACCAAAGGGTGCTTCCTTGCTAATCATTGAGCCTGCAGTTTGCCTGATGCTTGTGTTCAAGTGCTTGTTAATATGTGGGAAGGAAGGAAGTGGACCCTCGTGTGCGGTAGGCACAGGATCCTGCCACACACCATCAAGAATCCTCAGGTATCCTCAGGGCCATGAGAATGGGAAACAAGTCAGGGTGACAGCTAACAATGATCTTCCTGCTGGGAGTCTGCTCCTTCTCACTAGACAGGCTGGTTGGGATGCTATTGCACCAACTAATAACCAAAGTCTGTTTCTCCACTTACTCTGTAAAGAGGAAAGCTATGTTTACCCTAGCAATCTGTATTTCACACTTAGAGTCATTAATGTCAATTAATATTTTTAAGTAACCATTTAGCAAAAATTCACTGGTAAACATATGAAATTAAAAGTTTCTGACAGTAGAGAAAAAAGAATTCATAACTTGCATCTTCTGAAATAGTTTAACCCACTTTTTGCATTCATCATTGATTCAAAGGAAGAAAATGGCACTTGAGAGCTCCACAGAGTTGACAAGGAGGCACTGGTAATGAAAACAGGCTTCCCTCGGCTCATCACAGTGTATGGCCCATGCTATAGATGTTAGGAGAGGCGCTGGATAGAGGCCACAGAGTGTCTTGTAGGTTAAAAGAGCCTTCTCAAAAATCAATACTCTCTTGTAATAGACAGTTTCAGGCAAGAGGAAATGTATTCACATGCACGCACTAGGATCTTTGCATTGACACGATTTCTCCCCGTGATTCTAGTTGAATGGAGTTGGCAGGTTAAAGGGAGAGCTGGCCATCTGAATGGCCAAAGACCCTTGCCATTGTGAGAAGAGAGAGAATTCTACTCTTCTGCTTCTTAATAGGAACAAGAAGGAACTGAAGCCTGTAAGGCCTCGTACGACTTAGGATTTGCAAAAGTGAGTGTTTTTCGTGTGACCAAGCTGGTTACTCCCAGGCACATACTTTGGGATTTCACCAGGAACAACCGGAGGCCCCAAAACAAACAGCCTTGAAGGATTTGTGAGCAGGAAGCGTCTTTCCCTTGTTGACCTTAACTTATATGTTGAGTAAACAAGTTCCTCCTCTGTCGACCCTGGTGTGTCTAATACAGCCTCTAATTTCACTGCAGTTGGATGGCCTCCAATTGTCCCTTTGGTTCTGGTTTTTAAAACTGCCAAGAATTGGAGGTTAGGAGAGACCTGACTTAACTAGAGACACTGACCTGGAACAGGTTGTGGGTGGCTATGCATGTTCCTCAGGTCTTGGGTGAATTACCTGACCTTCAGGAGGGATTAGAAGGGGCACACATGACCTGGTGTCCCGGTCTGACCACAGTTTAGCTGCAAACCTGGCAGTGTGTTTGTTGTTCTAACTTTTAGATGTCTCGTAGCTGGTTTAATCTGGTGAGCACATGGACGATGGGTGTGGGCATTTATATACTCAGGATCTTGGGTTCTGTGCCAGCCCTGGCCTTATGGTGCCCTGGTTTTCTCTTTGGCATGAAGCTCAATGAATGTGACTGAGAAGGGTTTTCACAGTCACGTTAGATGCCTTTTGTGGGGAGGAGGTGGTAGTTAGGGACTAGGCTAGTTTTCATCACAGAATTGTCAGGTGGTTCTGTCTGTAGATGAGGGAAAAGAGTGGGTTACACATGTCTTGATTGTTTGAACAGCACTTCAGAGAAGGGATTTTTGACAAAGCTGTTTGTTTGTACACAGTGATCTTCTGCTGACCCCTTGCTTGTGGCTTAGAAACATTGATGTTACATTGAGACATGAATCTGCCCTTGGCCAGAAGCCAGGAATGTCATCTAGGCCTTTTGTTTGATGTGCTTCCCTACACCCATTTCCTCGTGGCAGGCAGGAGGGCCCAGTAGACCAGGTGTGCCCTGGGAGCAGGGACTCTGAAATTTGGAAGGTGACTTCCTCCTTCCTCACTCACTCTATCACCTGTAGGCAACTCCTCTTTACTGCTCTGTTTCTATGTATAATGGGGTTGGGGAGCGTGGAATGGGAACTCACATCCCCCAAGGCCTGTGCTATGCTGAGCACCTCCCTGTTGAGTCTGATGGCATCAGAGACTCAGAAGCATTTGTCTGTTGAGGCCACCATAACCAAGTCCCACCGACTGGACGGCATTAGCAACAGAAGTGTATTTTTTCACAGTTCTGGAGGCTGGAAGTCTGAGATCCAGGTGTGGGTGGGGTTGATTGCATTTTGAGGCCTCTCTCCTTGGCTTGAAGATGGTTGTCTTTTCCCACCTCTTTATATGGTCATTCCTCTGTGTTTCCTCTTCTTATAAGTACACCAGTCATAGTGCATCAGTCCCCCATATGTCCTCATTTTGTCTTAACTACCCCTTTAAAGGTTTTTATCTCCATCTACAGAACATTCTGAGGTCCTGGGGTTTAGGCCTTCAACATGTGAATTATTGGGGTGCAGTGGGGACGCAATTCAACTCATAGCATGATCCCTCTGAAGTGAGTCTAATATTGCAATATTTAGGTAAGAAAACAGGCTGGAAAAAACCATGTAACCTGGCTTACGCAGAGAGAAGCAGGGCCAAGAATGAGTCCCTCTCTGATTCCTCACTTAGTGCTCTATTTTGTTTTGCTGTTTGTACTGAAGCAGACCTCCCTCCTGGGCACAGGTGATACAAAGACTCCACAAGCCCAGTGTGTCCATAGCAGTGTTCTCGTGGTTCTTCACCATGGATTCAGACCTTCTAAGGGGGTTGGATAACTTAGAGTCTGCTTGTCTCACACTCAAACAAGAGATTCTGTTATGCTGCTCACATGTTTAGCAATTTGCCATAACTCATCATTTTCCTCTGCTGCATCAGAAATCCACTACAGGGCCATGGATCCTGGAATTTAAGATTATTCTTTGTGAAAAAGACAAACGGACTTGTGATTCCCTTTGCATCCCCTCTTCAAAGTCCAAGTTCACAGAATAAATGCTCAGTGACCTGGTTGACTATCTCCTTCATAATCTTAAAGCAGTTCAATTAAATGCCCGTACAGTGGGGCTCCATATGTTGGCTGGATGCGAGGTGCCAGTATTTCAACACCGCTTTCTCATTAAAATGATCAGAGCACAGGACTGGAAGATTCCAGTGTGGGCCTCACCTGGGACCTCCCCCAGGGAAACGTGCCTGCCAAGGAAACCAGAAATAGTGTCAGAGAGGAAGCACCCCCCTCCGTGGGCTCCCCTCCTGGATGAGTCCTTAATGAGCACTTCCTACCCTTGGCAGGACCAGGTAGGCTGGAGAAGTGTACCTACCTCCTGTGGTGCTCAAACGCATTCCGGTTACTCCCATGATAGGGATGCGCGAAGCTTCAACATATTGACACCCCCTAGAGTATATATTAAATTCTGAAGGATTAATCAAACCTGCACCATGTTGTGTGCAATTAAACCCTTGAAAGGCAAAATAAATTTGCTGGAGCAGGAGCAGCTCTCGTACCACTTCTCGCCGGAATGAGGCGTTTTTCAGTTCCTTTACTAACAGATGAGTTTTCGCTCTGGTGCATTTTTCAAGATGTGGGATGGGTCAGGAGGAGTGTCTGCATAACATTTCAGGGTTGGGAGGGGGTACCCTTTGGTACTGGGTAAGTACCCAGCTAAATCCTTCCATTGGAAGGAGCACTGGATTGTGCCATTTATCTTATTAGAGGAAATATCCCAAAGAGTCGTTTTAGGAATAATGGAGGGTGTAGAAGCTGAGCTGTCTGCTAGGCTCCCCGCCTGTACCCCGGTGGGGATGGGTGTGCCCCACAAGGAGGGCCTTAGGAAGGACAACTGCTCACTTAGCCATGCTCCTATGTTAATGAAGATCGTTGTATAGTGGACATTTCCAAATCCAGTTTCAGAGTCTTGGAGAAAATTCTTTTTGGAGGAAAAAAGGAGAGTCATGGAGGAAACATTGGTACTTCTGTACTCCTATAGAGATGTTTCAGTAGTGCCCAAATTGCACATGGTTTAGCCATTTTTAGTTTATTGTATGTTTTTAAGGATTCAATCAGACTCTGTTGTGAAGAGTTAAGGAGTGGTATGTTCAGTTCACTAAGGAGCGAAGAAGGAAAAGTTAGGTGTGGGAGCCATGTGAGGTCTGCAAGAAGCGGGTTAAGAAGTTGAGATAGTCTTAATGGAGGCATGAGTGAGAACAGAATTACATTTTCCTTCGCACACTTTTGACAGTAAGTTTCGTGTGCTAGCCACAGTGCCAAGGCTCAAGAAAGAATCATGAAGATGGAGAGTGGAGTACACCACTAAAGGCACAATTTGTCTCCAGATCTCCTGTTCCACCAGGCAAGGGGCGGGGTGGGGCGGGGGAAGCAAATCAAGATGCCTAAGTTGCTCCCATAGATAACCCAAAATTATATTCCCTGCAACAAAAAATATTATGTAGAATGATGTGAAATCTTTGAATTAATAAATTCAGAAGCTCTCACTGTGTTAAATGTAGCAATTAGAAAAATAAGGATAATGTGCTTAATTTATACAAAGTACATTTGTTGTTTTTTCCCCCCAAAGTTCAGAAATAAATTTTATTGGGAGCTGCATTGAAAACTCTCATGACATCTGGAATATGGAGATCTAATTGCTGATTCAATGGCATTGCGAACACGCAAACATATTTCCTTGGTGAAATGTCAAAAAGGCAGCAATCAAAATGAAGCGTTTAAGCATTAAAATGAAGAAATGATGACTGGGTTGATTTGTAAACATTTATCTCCAAGCTGACTTTATGAAAAAGAAGGAATAAGTTTAAGAACACCATGGCAAATTTGCACATTCTAAGTCCTCCTATCGCGAGGTTGCGGAAATCTCAAGACACATGGTGGGTTCAATCAAAATGTGCATTTTCCTAAATCCTGATAACCCCACTTGGCTTTTTACGTGGGGTTTACTGCACTTTATGGAGCAGCAAGGGGTTGCCAGGGGATTAGGAAGGAATAGGCTTCTTTGGCATCCCCAGTTTAGTGATTCTGAGACAGAACATTTCCCTATCTTGGAAATAAGTACTTTTTTCATGTATTTTGGAGCCCTTTCCTTGTCCTGTGATGTTGATTGGTGACAGTGTTTACTTTCACTTGCGTTCTTGAGGAAGTGAGGTGAGGAGCCTCTGGTTCTGGCCTCATCAAACTTTAGCCGGACCGGGCAACCCCGCAGCTCCTTGTCCCGAGCACCTGTGTTTGTTCTCTCTGACTATATTCTGAAGAGGCCAGTATGATTTCAGGATGCATCTCAAGTTTATCCTTCTAGTAGAAGCACCTACCTACTGTTAACTGGGGACATGAACTCTAAACCAAAATGTGCTAAGCCACCGCACAGAGCAATGTAGCCTTGCTTGTAAAACCTCTGCTTCCTAGAGAAAGTGGCCCAGAAAGCAGTTTCTAATGAAAGCCAGGGGATTGTTACATCTACGAAATCGCCCATCTAAGGGAGCAGCTCACACTTACCTCGGCCACTCCATGAATAATCTCTCCCAGATGCATATATTTTTATAGTCCCAGATTATGCCAGTCATACCCAATGGAACCCCTCTGACGGGGTCCTGAGAAGGAGCTAGTCACCTGCTGGTGGAGCCACGCCGTCTTCCCCGAAGGCCCTGCCTGTGTAGGGGCTCCACTGTGTTGTGCTTGCAAATAACATGTATCCCTGCAGTGTAAATATGTAAGAGTTCATTTTAATAAAAAAGTAAGCCCTAAAATAAGATAAAACCCATGACTAGACTTGCATTGGAAGATTTAGAGTGTATTCATCTGCTGGTTTTCGGTATAAATATTCATTGGTTTGGAGCTCTCAGGTGCTGGAACTTTCAATCTGCATTCAGATGGAGGTGCTTTAATCAGGGAGTTCATAAAAGTCTGCAACTCCCCCCCGCCTCATCCCCCAACCACCAAGAGTGAGAAAACAGAGTAACAGGTAGAATGAATGGTGCCAGAGCTTCAAAATAACCCAGCATGCTAGACTGTATGGCTGGGGTGGGCAAGTAAACACCAAATACCATTTTGTACCATAATATCAGTATTCTATTAAAAACATATCTCTTGCTGTTAGACTGAAAAGTCTCAAAAACCTGTCACTCGCCTTGCAGTCGTCCGAGATGACTGATTATGGGGAAAGAATCCCATAGCATCTGTTTACCATGTACTCACACACACTGGTAGGAGGTTTTTAAATGTCAGCAGTAATGCATGCCTGTGTATCAGTGGTCCCAGAGCAGCACTGCACCTGAGATGGCACTGGGGACTGCTCTAAATGAGGGAGGTCAAGGGACGAAGGCACTGGAGGAGTCCTTTGAAAGGATGCTGTTTGTCTGGGGTGGGAAAAATCTGAACTGCAAATGTTAATCCGTAAATACTTGGCGAGTCTCCTAGTAGGTTTTGAATCCAACTTTAAGTCACAGGAGAATGGATCAGGACCCTCATGCTAAGGTCAGGGTGGGAAGAGCTGAGGGTACAGGGGAAACATTCTGCATCGGATGCATTTCCCATTAGCAGGCTCTCAGATTTCTCTTGGTAACCTAAGCACATATCAAGAGAAGAGAGTCGTTGAGATACAAACGCTGACTAAACAGTGGGATGGTGACAGCATGGTTAGCAGCTGCTGTATTACGTGAGAATCCTGCGCTATTTAACTACTTAGAGGGGAACACGGCCTATCAGCCCAGCAAAGTCATGGGGACTCCACACAGTCTTCATAATGGACTTGAAAGCGTTATCACTTATTTCTAAAAACAAAAAGATGTTTGGCTACTGATTTTTATAATGAGTTTTATTTTTTTCTGATATGGTGAAGGCCCAGAAAGGTAATATTGGTGGCAAATTGGTGGTTGGGGGGGATGTAGAAGAAAGAACTGAGAACAGATTTTGGTTCCACCACATGCAAGAGTGATGTTGTTCATGTTTAATGTTTAATGTCTCTGCCTCAGTTTCTTCTTTTTCAAAATGGGGGTGATAATACCATGCCCTCGTGGGGCTGTTGGAGGGATTCGGTGAGATTCCTCAGCCCTCAGTAAATGCTCCAGGCGAATTGAGTGGAAGGCCTGTGTGAATTAGTGGAGAACCTGCACTCCGCCACATTTAACGTCAATGTGGTTTTGTTATTTTCAAGTGTGCGTGAGAATCACACCATGCTGTCCAGAGAGTTTTGCCCTAATGATTCGGTGGCACGATTTGTGATCCACACATCACAGCCGCTGGCCTCTGCGTGTATCACCAGGGGTGTGTTTATGTACAGAGTGGTTCTTCCTCAAGAGCTTGCAAGAGTCAGCTTCCTTTCTGATCTCACTTTGAGCATTAATTCCCTTATTAAACTCCTTTTAAAAAAAATTGAATCAAGGTCACTTTCAAAATATCTTACATTAGGTTCATATTTTAAATTGTGGTGCTCTCACGAATGTGATTTTGTTTGACCAATCCTATAAATTGCAGAAAGGAAAACATATAGAATCAAAGTAAGTGGCTTCTTTCCTTTTGTCCAATCTAATCAGTTGGGGAAGTATTCGGAGGAATGCTTAACCTTTTCTCCTTTGTGCCCAGTATAACATTTCTCTCTCATAATGTGTGTCCTGTTGCAATATCGTCACTGATGCACACAGCAAACCTGTCTTCCCAGCTAGCAGGATTCTACCAGGGCAAGGACCATGCCTTATGTAGTGATGCAATATATACTCTCAGAGCAATGCTTGGCACTTCATAGGCACTCGTTTATCTTTTATTGGCTGATTATAGTTGTAAGGGTATGGTGGTAATGGAATTAGCGAAGTCAGTTCTCCATGCTTTTAGAGCCACCGGTGGATTACATTTTGGGTGTGAGATATAACCTTCGTGCTCAGATTAAAACCACTTTCTTTTTTATTGAACTTATGGTGACATTGGTTAATAAAATTATATGTTTCAGGTGTACAATCCTATAATACATCATCTGTATATTGCATTGTGTTCACTACCCCAAGTCAAATCTCCTTCTATAAGCATTTATTCTCTCTATACCCTCTGGTAATCTTTATACTGTTGTCTGTGTCTATGAGTTTTCTATGTTTGTTTTGCTTAATCCTTCACCTTTTTCACCCAACCCTGCACCCATCTCCCCTCTGTCAGCTGTCAGTCTGTTCTCAGTTTAATAGCCTCAGAGACTATTAAAACCACTTTCAACACTTTCTCAGATTCTGATTTTTTTCCTCTGCTCATTCAACAAACATCTTTCCCCTAAGCCCTGTGTGCCTAGCACTGTGCTGAGTTTAGAAGCTAGACATGATCCTTGGGTGCAGCTGAGGGAGGTAGACATCAGTTAAAATAAGTGCAGTGAAATAGAAGCGGGATTGTGAGGGGACCGAGACCAGGAATTGGTCAGTTCCATCTGAAAGAGAAGCACTTTCTATAGGAAGTGAGTGGGGAAAATCTCAGTAGGTTTTGCTGGGTGAAGAATGATCAGGGGAGAGTATTCAGGCTGAGTGAATGAAGTGCAGACATAGCTCAGCAGCCTTGGTCTGGGTGTAGGGATAGGGTGGGTGCTTGAGAGATGAGCCTGGAGAGAGGAGTGGGGCTAAGGAGGTTAGACTATATCTTGCAGGTAGTAAGTGGTTGCTGATGGGTAGTAGGTTGTGGCATGAGTTGACTTTCAATTATAGAAGCATTGAATGTTAGAGCTGGATGTGGATTTAGAATAAACATATTATAATTTATTCTAAATAAATTTTTCTAAATCCACCTATTTTACAGATGATGAAATCCAGGTTCAGAGATGTGAAGTGATTTGGAAGTGATGATCCTAATAGAAAGTTTGAGGAGATTTCTTGGGGGACAGTGTGAGATCAGAATAGGGTCTGACCATCTTATCAATTGCATTTTATTGAATAAGTCACTTAATTTCTCTGAACCTCAGTTTCTCCATTGTTGAAATGGAGATCATCATTTGACCTGCCATACAGATGGGTAAACAGATATTGTTGTGGGGCTCAGTGAGGCAATGCTTGGAAGGGCCTTTGAGAGCCTGATGTGCTGGAGAAATGTGAAAGTTGTTTGTCAAAATCCTGGTCTTTGGCCTCAGATTGGTTGGATTTGAACTTTGGCTCCTCCACTTTCTAACGGAATAATGCCAGGCAAGCAGCATACCATCTCTATTTCTCGGTTATGCATGGAGATAATAATAGTACCTACCTCATTGGTTGTTATAAATGTTATTATTTTAGTTATTATTAGCATTAAATGCTAATTCAGGCAAAGTGCAATCCCCTGTACATTGCAAGCTCTTAACAAATGCTACCCATTATTAATTTATTTTAATTATTATCAGTCTAGAATTCTTTCCAATATACCATGCTATTTTTTTGACCCTAAGACAGCTTTAAAGCCATAGAGATCTTGGAATTAATCATATGTATATTCTAGATGTTACAATGATGAGCCATTTGCTAGGTGACAACATGCTGACTTTGGCTGTTCCGTCCTAATCCCATAGACAGTCAGGAACCATCGGTAGATCTTTACCAAGCAGTTCATGGAGGCCTTTGGTTCCAACTAAAGGGTTATCTGAGGTCACCTTCCTCACCCTTGGTCTCAGTGGTGTGTAGACTTGAAATCTGGAAGATTAAATCCTCTACTGGCTACCCATTAGCATTACTTTAGATGCAATTTTGTTACACACACACACACACACACACACACACACACACTGACTTCAAATGACTAGACTATCCAATAGGTTCATTTTAACCTTAATATAAAATATAGAAGTTCTTAAAATATGGATTCACCTTTCAAATTTTTGCCATACTTACATGATACATTTCTGTCATTTCATGTCCTATTGAAGTAATCTACTCCTCTAGAGAAGTAGTCTGGGTTGCCTACCTTCTTAGAGGGTTAAGAGCGTTTTGTCATTTTCTGCAGTCATTTGCTGGGAGAGGCTTCATTGGTTATTAACGGGGATGCTACTTCATTTTACCCCAAATTTATCAGCTTTTTCTCAGATCATGGGTGATGAGTCAAGTCGTGTTTGGGGCATCAAGCTATCATGAAGGCCCTCCCCTAGCCAGGCTAAAGTGGTTTTTAAGAGAGGGTGGGGAAAAGAAATGTTTCTGTTTTTCTAATTTCTGTAAATCTAACATAATAATACTAAAGAAATATTTGAAAATAAAGGGTAGGAATCACCTATATGTTGGCCTATTTCCTTGCTATCATTGTCCACACACACACATATGAATACAATGTGATAGGCTTGGCAGTTGATTTTAGCTCTGGGGGCTGACATCAGCTTTTATTCTTTCTTTTACTGACATGCAACTTCTCAGGACTGGATCCATGATTCAACCTTGCAATCAAATAATAACAACAACAACAACAACAATAATAATAACCACCACCACCACAACAATATGTAATTTTATTTAATATTTAGTACTTATGAGACACTATTCCAACAGCTTTATACGTATATCATTTCATATAATTTTAACAACTACCCATATGAGCTATGTCCTATTATTATCCATTATAAAAAAAAGAAAAACTGAGTCACAGTGAAGTTAATTGACTTGGAGCTGGTGAGTGATGAAGCCAGGATTTGGACTAGATTCTCAGGGACCACCCTGGACTTCCAGGTGATGGTGCATTGAGCCTGCATCATAGAGGAAGCTCTGCTGTGGGACGGCGGCCTGTACTTTCTGTTTTTAAAAACAAAAGATATTTTTATTGATTTCAGAAAAGAAGGGAGAGGAAGAGAGAGAGGGAGAGAGAGAGAGAAACATCAATGATGAAAGAGAATCATTGACCGGCTGCCTCCTGCACACCCACACTGGGGATTGAACCTGCAACCCGGGCATGTGCCCTGGCCAGGAATTGAACCATGACCTCCTGGTTCATAGGTCAATACTCAACCACTGAGCCATGCCGGCCAGGTGACCTGTACTCTCTTGACCACCTGTCCCTCATTTCTGTAGGTATGTTTGGAGGATGCTAAGGGAGATGCAATGAGATGCAGGCACACAATGACTTGGGTGAGAGCAAGTTCAAGAACAGTGTTTAGGATTTGTGTTTGGTCTAAACATTAATTACAGAACTATTATGGGCATGGAAACAACATTGGAAACTAGTCTTTGTCTGATTTTATTTTAGGGACTCATTTGGTCCTTTATGACTTCTTGTTGGTTCTTTATGTTTCTTGATAATTGTTGTATTGAAATTCTATACAAAGACTTTGATGTGATAGAAAAATCTTCAGATTTGGTTTATGATGTAAAAAGTCTCCTGATCCCCCATCCCCACCCCAATTTTTATTAGGTGAACCTTCTAAGCACAGGGTACATTTGAAACTTTTCAGATATACCTACTGGTGGATGGTGCCATGGTTAGAAAGTTTCTCAAAGCTAATCATTTTTCAAAGGGGAAAAAATAAAAACAAAAAACCAAGTAGATTAATAAAAAGGGCATGGTGTTCTTGATGAGGCAGGCAAAATCTCAAGGCATGGCTCATCCTCTCTTTTAATTATCCAGTTCATTTAGTCAGCTGTGATCCAGGACTTCGGGAGGTCATCTGCAGCACAAAAAAAGAGCCATGGCAGCTCTTGACCCACGGTTTGGCTCAGGGATGGAAAACGGCCACTCAGGCTGACTAGTCCTTTTACAAATGGAACCTGAAGGGCAGGGCTCCGGGTGTGATGTGTGGGGCTGAGAAGACCTCCTAATGCCCCGGGCTTTCCTAAAATTCATCATAAAAAAGTAATTATGTATGAGAAATTGGCAGGTCAGCCAGCTTTTGTGATGGCTCATTCACTTGAGCAGACAGAGTTCCAGAATTGAAAGTTACAGGTAATGTACCTGGAACACAGCCCTTGGGAAGTCACACTGGACATCAGCACTGTTGTCAGACCCCTGGGTGTCCCCTACCTTTTTCTCACTCTGCTGTACTACACTGGGCAACACTGGGCTTCCTGCTATCATTGCGAGGCTGCCTCTGAGACATTATATTAAGGCAGGGGGGAAAAGGTCAGGAAAACTCACCCACTTTCTGCCTCACTATCTCTGAGACTCACTTGTTCTAGGATGACTATAGTCCCCATCCCACTCCCAGGTTTCTACTCAGTCTTCTTGAAGGAATACATCCCAATTAAGTGATACATCCTTTCACCAACTTGTGGCCCCTTTAAAGTATGTTTCATCCAAGAAACTAGAGAAATGATTTATCCCTTGTATAACTTCAGACTGCAAAAGGGAATTACTAATTAGTTAACCTAGAATACCTTTTGGGTCAATTTTCCCATGTGAAAAATGATGGTGTCTTTGTATGGTGACAAGCAAAGCCCAGTCAATGGTTTAAATGACTATGTCAACTTTAGGTGAGGGGGGAGAGTTACTCATTGTCAAATGGTATGCAGTTGGCACCTACACAGGGTTGTAGGGGCAATGCTATCTGAACTGGAGTCTGGTCCTGTTACTTGGAATGGGAAGTTACTACCCTGGGTATATTGCTTAACTGCTCTGTTCAATTGTTTTTCCTCATCTGTAAGATGATGACTACCTTGGCAAGGTCATTGCAAAGAATAAAGAGCAACCTTTACTTTATAGCCAAGGGTTTAAAAAATTATACTTGTGAGTATATCCTCTTCTTGGTTTGATTTCAGTGTCTTAGAGGCAAGGGGAAATATTCACTGATTTAGTCAAGGAGCCCCATGGCACCTCTCTGTGGAGGTAGGCAGGTCAGATATATGAGTACAACCCTTTACCTAATTTCGAGGAACCAAGGAGCTAGTTGTCCACTGTAGAAATAAGTCGCATTGAGTACATCTGGAGTATAAGCTTCCTCTCTCTCTCTCAGCTCTTCTTATATGAGTTTCTAATGTTCTACAAAACTTCTCAGCAGCTTTGTGGATGTGATGCCATGATTTTTAAATTGCTGGTCTCTCCTATAGAGATAATTACAAAGAAAGGGGGTTAGGAAGCAAGGACGGCGAAAGAAGGAGTTCTGGAGTGAAGTTTTCCACAGAAGCCTGGTGGCTTCATGAAAGTAGACGGGTTGCTGGACTCGGAGAACTGTTTCTGTGCGAAGAGATGGTACCCAGCCAGGCATCCTTGAAAACAATGTGGATGTTTTAGGGTGTCGGGTTCTCCCCTGGAAGACTCAGAGGCCAAGAGACCACAGAACTGTATGACATAATCAGAAAGACGGTGCACACATTTGCCTGGAGACCACTTCGGGGAAGGGGATGCAGAGAAAGCACCTCAATGCACTCACTGTTTGTGATGGAAAAAAAAAATGAATTTATAGGCATTTTGTTGGCACTATAGTGGAGGGAGGACCTGGCGAGTTTCTCCAAAGCCCGGAATGTTAATGGTAAGTGGGATTTGATTAGGTGCTCCCCACCCTGACTAATTTAAGATGTGTAAAACACCATTGTTGGACTCCATATAACAAGGGATCGCTAATTCTGCATGTAGGTTGTGTTGGTTATAAAACATATTTTGAGAGCTTTTCACAGTGCCGTTCTAACCTCAGGCTGTCCAACCCAATAATTTTTATGAAGCCGTAAGTTCCCAACTGTGAAATTCAGGCGTTTCCCAGACTAACTGTCATCCCATGTTTTCTTTCATTCAGAGGAGGAGTGTAAAGTCTTTACTCTGAGAAATTGCAAGACCCACGGAGGTTCGCTAAAATTCTTGTGCTCCCCGTGTTTACCATAAATCTGAGACAGTGATATGATCAGCAAGCTTATTTATGTCTGGGCATAAAACATGCATACAATTTAAACAGAGCAGGCTCCCTTCCTAGCATCTCTCATCATAGGTTGAATATGATTCTTATAACCACGGTGGACAGTCGCTCCCACCATCAGATATTGATTGGTAATTTAGTTTGCAGTAAATTGTTCACTGGACTAACATTTGCATCTCCTTTCTGAAAAAAAAATGTGTTTCTACCTTCAGCACCCTCTCCAATGTCATTTGAAGACTGTATCTGGCCAGCAAGTGAGGGCTCCCTCCTCTTTCTTCCCCCTCGGGCTTCCTAGGGAACAAGTCACTTCCGGCAAAGATGCGCAGCTCAGGGTTTCGGTGCTGCACTGAAGTGACACCCAGATGGCAGGTCAGGGCTGTCAACATAAGGTGTCTGTTGGCATCAGTAGGATGACTCCTCAGGAAGTGAGAACTTTAAAAATGTATGATGAGTACCACTGAATTAGACAGATGGGCTGATTTGTGTTATTCCTAAAATAACTGGCAAGTAGGTGTTTATCTCATTTTACAACAGGACGAAATTGCTTTTGCAGTGATTCATTTGTGATCCCAGCTAAGCTGTACTATTAATTTACTTTACTTCTGACTGGTGTATTTGCCTCAGTATTTATTGTGTTTTCCATCAGTATTGTCAGACAGAGGTGCTGCTATGACACCTCGACATTTGCATTTAGATTATGGGGCTCTGAGTTAGCATTGTCAGATAGTGTATCCAGGTCCGGTGTGGCTATTGAAGGTGTATTCATGACCATTTCGGACATTTCCATCCAGCAAGTTCCTGCCTTCACCCTCTCCTCATTCCCATCACCCATTCTGGACACACTGTTGCTTGAGTGATTTTTTTTACCATGCAAATTTGATTCTGTCACAGCTCCATTTTTTTTTTTAAGCAAACCCAGATTTCTAAGGGATCAGGCTTACCAAAGGCTTGAATCCAAGTAGGTGTGATGGGGCCTCTGGTGACTAGGAGAGAATACCCTATCCCCAAAAGCAATGCTATTCCAGCTAATGGGAAAGTCAGCCCAGCTTGGTAAGGAAAGTCAATCACCCAGGCTTATGCAGATGTCTTGATTTTGAAAACCTTTCATTGACCGAACACATTGCAACTGAGTACAACTTGACTTTGCATCCCTGTCTTATAGTTTCTTTCTGATCTCCCACTGGACTTCAAGATAATGTCCACATTCTTTAGCCTGGAATATGCAACTCAATAATCAGGCTTTGATTCCATGCTTACATATATATTTTTTTACATTGCATGTAATTCCCATTAGTTTCTATGCTATTCACACTGAACCAACTATAGTAAGACCTTCCATAAGACAATGAGTTGGGTTCTAAAAAGTTAACTGTGTAGAATGAGAGGGTCGAGGCATTGGCTATGAAGTGGATGAGATGACTGGGGCGAGCCTTTGCATATAGACATCTGGGTTTCAGAGATCTTGCTGCAAGATCCAAGTCTATCCCAGTCCCATCTGTAGTTTGGTACCCCATGGTGCCTGAGCTCTTCTCTGGCTTAGTTCTTGATCAGAACCCTTCTGGTTGGCTGGGACATTCAGGATAGCAGAGTGATATCAGGAATCCCTAGGTAGTTGTCATCTGTTTGGTTGTCCCACTCTTAGAACAATTGAGGTGAGACAATACTTGGTATATGGGGCCCATTGTTAGCCTCCCTTTGTGTGTGTGAATACCAAGTACATGTACAAGTGTGCACACACTCTGATGTACACACACACACATGTGCACACACAGACAGTGAACTTCAGCTGTCTTCATTTGAGAACAGGGGCTGGATGGAGAGCAGAAGCTGATTCTTAATTTTGTCCAAATTCACATTATTGCCCAACACAGCATCCTGGGGTCTTGCTGTGGCTGTAGTTCCTCCAAGGCCAGCATAAGCTACGTGTAGCCTCTGGGCTGTTGTAAGGACTGCTCTCTCTGGTGGTGTCACTCTGGTGAACTCCTCTTGATTGTTAGGATTCTATTTCTATTTAACCACCTCCTTGGTGGCACCTCCACACCCCTATGAGGAACCAGGCACTGCCTCTTCAGAATTCTTGGTACCTTGAAACAACTTACCATGTTTCTGTAATTGTTTCAGCCCACTCTGGGTCCCAGACTAGCCCTGGGCTGCTCAGGGACAGGGAGCATGCTCTCAATACCCCCTTTTTCCTCCTAGTACCTGTGGTACCCAGCAAGTGCTCATTAAATGTTGAAGGGCTGAAAGAATGAGGAAAAATGTAGCCATATGGCTGCAGAAAAGGTTGCCAGGTAAGAATAAAGCAATTTGTTTGAAAAAAAAGATATACATTGATATATTACATATATATCATGCCATATACATACATACATACATATGTGTGTGTGTGTATATGTATATGGCATGTGTTTTGGCCCCTACAGAGGAGCTAAGAAGTTATCTTGCCTTTGTCTCCACCCCCACCACCAGACATTATTCCATGTTTTAGTTTTGCTCTAAGCTTCCTGGCCCAGAACAAAGGTCTCCAGGAGTGAAGACTTTTTGCTGCTTCCTGGCTTGGCCCGAAGTCCGATGCCACAGAAAGGAACCTCACAAATAGGCCTGCTCTTGCCAGGTCACCAGCCAAATTGAGGAGACTCGATACGCTCATTGAAGTTCTAAGCACCCTGTCGCACCAAACCCAAACTCTGCCTTCCTCTCCCCGCCTCCCCATCCTGAGCATTAAGGTTCTCCAGCTCATTTCCTGCTCCCTCAACCTTCCCAGCCCCTTTGAGTCAGCGTCAGTGACATGCTCTTCACAGTCACCTGGAAGCTTGAGTCTTGCTAAAATGAGGTTCTCAGGAACAAAGGGAACTCAAGTTCAGGGTTAAGATG
The DNA here is from genome assembly GCF_000327345.1 of Myotis davidii. Classification (NCBI taxonomy): domain Eukaryota; kingdom Metazoa; phylum Chordata; class Mammalia; order Chiroptera; family Vespertilionidae; genus Myotis; species Myotis davidii. The sequence goes on from NW_006296221.1 coordinate 2,634,338, forward strand.
CTAAAATGAGATTGTTCTCCTCTGGCAGTAAATTGGTATGCCACTCTCTCCACTGCCGCAGATAAAATTAACCATGCGTTGAAATCATTGCAATAGGCAGTGTCATCAAAGCTTATTTGTAATGAAAATATGATGTTTCAAACCTAAACTCAGGAGTATAATGAATGTAGGACCATATGTTCCCCTCCCACGTAGGGCTGCAGAGAGGAGATGCTGTTTAAAATATGGAGCTGTTGATGGGGCTCAGGTTTCTCTGCATTCCTTGCCCCTTGTTGCCTGTAGGTGGTCCAGAAATGGGTGCAGGGTGAGGTGGGGGGGAGGAGGGGGCAGCGGCGGTGCAGATCACAGGTGCCCAGGCTGGACAGGAATGGCTCCTGGGTTGGAGGTCTTACCGAGGGGGTCTGTGGCGTGACCGGCTTCTCTCCTCGTCTTAGTTTTTAGCAATCTTCTCCTGGTTGCTGCTTTGCCCCTGGCAGTTGTGCTTAGGCAGCTCTTGTACTGGGGAGGAGAAAGGACTGGTAGGAGGTCGACTCTAGTGAGTGTGACCCCTGAGACATGATCAGACTCAAAGGATTGTGAGGGCGGGGTTGGATGCTGTTCTAACTTGTTTGAAACCCAGTGATGGAGGGAGAAGCCTTCACTCCAATAGCCAGAAGCCCGTGCTCTTTGTCACCAGCTTTGGCCAGGCTCTCTGAAGGGCTGAGCACTGTCATAAAGCCATGAACCCAGGTGCTTGGCCTTCCAATGAAGACACACTGGAGGTCCCAGATATGTAACTCTGAGTCCTCACAACAACCCTGACCTGCCCTTGTTTTACCAATGAAGAAACTGAGGACCAGAGAGGTTAAGTAGCCTGATGGAATGATGACCAGCAAAATGCAGTATTTCATGCTTGTTACTGCTGGAGAGAGTAAAGCGGAAAAATCTAATTACCTGGTGTGAATTCTGGCTTTGCCATGTAATAGCTATAAGACCTTGGGCAAGTTACTTATTCCGAGTCTTGATTGTCTCATCTTTAAAATGGGAGCAATGCTGATCTCAAAACGTTTTAAAGGGATTAAATGAGAGATAGCAATGAATGGACAGGAATTGGTGCATAGTAAGTGCTCAGTAAATCTTGGTTAGGAATATTGTGCTGTTGCCAGAGTTTGTGGAGTGGCTCTCTGTCTGCTGTGTCTGCCCACATCCCTGCTGCCCATCTTGGTGAGGTGGGACCAGGCAGTGGTGTTAAATATCTTCTTTAAGAGTGTGTGTGTGTTTAAAGATTAAATGAGATAATATATGTAATATTCTTGGTACAAAGTGAGTGTTTTATACCTGTGAGATTTTCCCCCTCTCCTATCCTCAGCTGCCTTCCTCCAGTACTCTCATTGCCTGTAGGCCTTGGGCAGTTTCATCTGTCCCAGGTATTCTTATAACCTAAGGAGGGGACTTGAGAGGCCCAGGAAAGAGTTGAAGACTCAAGGAGTATGTTTCTGATGGCAGAATTTCAGGCCCCTTTAACAAGCATACAGTGACTCTGGATGTGTGAAGAGCGGGTGGGTTTTCTGTGGGGTTGAGGAGCCCCGGATGACTCCTGCAGTCATTCCCATTTCCTCACCTCATCACAGATACACAAAAGTGGACAAAAGCATCCATGCCTCCCCTTCTTCTTCTCCCCACTGGAACACAGTTCGTATTATCTCAATTAAAATTCTCTGACCAGTGGCTACTATTTTCTTTGCCAAGTACGTACCCTACATTCCCATAGAATTGGGCAGGCCTTCGGCACTGGGTTCAGCCTGTTGAAGTATTGAGGCGCAGGTGAGAGGAGATGGGGAGCTCCCTGCGTGCCACTCTGCTCACCTGACAGTTGGCTCAGGGGCCACAGAGATGCATTTTTTTTCCTCCCTTCAGTGTTTACAACAGAAAAGTTGGCAGGCACGTTCCTGCCTTTGAAGCTGGAGGCTTTAAGGTCTAGTAAAGTTGGGGCATCATTCTGACTATGTGTGTGTGTGTGTGAGAGAGAGAGAGAGAGAGAGAGAGAGAACGAGAGAGAGAGAGAGAGAGAGAGAATCAGTGGCATTGGGAGCCACCAGGGGTCTTTAGACCTGACCCTTATCTCTAAGATTGAGAGGTTTTGCTGCCCAGCCGTGGGGGCCGCGTGTGGGGGCTGGGGAGGAAAGTGTCCCTGTCTCATCTTCTTGGTTTTGATCAAATGTCATTTAGAAAAGCTTCCCGACAAGAGAGCCTCCCTCGCGCCGGCAGGGGAAGCGGGCTCAGCATTGCATTTTGTGTTGAGACAATGCAAAGCAGAATCCCTCCCCGATGACCGCCTGATAAAGGAATAAATTGACTGTACAAGGTGATGCGTTTGATAGGTCATTCTGGCGGAGGCACCAGAAACACCTTCTATTAAGAACAAAATGAGGACAAATTTGTTATGCACCTTCTGTTATTTTTAGATTGTATTGACTCTCCTCGCCTCCCCCTGCCCTGCCCCCAGGTTGGAGCTCCCTAATAAACAGGAGTGACTTAGAAAGCGTTTCATTGTGTTAACCTTTACTTAATTTTCTATGCCAGTGGAAAAAGCCCCCACAACTATTAGGGAGGACCAATCAACACTTAAAATACCCAGTGTGTATATGTTATGCTTATAAGTAGGTGTGGGTGCAACTTTTGAGTATATTTTTATCAGCCTGTGTAAGGGTAAAAGGCTTATTTAAAAATATATATATATATATGTCTCCATACTTATCTGTTTCTAAGAATGGGGAAAATGGTTCATTTAGGACCATTGCGGTCCCAGGGATCACATGGCTGCTGAAATGTTAAAAACGGGCAGTGTTCTAAAAATAATAACATTCCACTGTGGCTTGCCTTTGGTGAGGGCTCTGCGTGGGGCAATTAGAGGGAAATGATATTCCGTTGACTCTTTCCTCTTCAGCAGAAAGGCAGCGGCCGGGAGTTAACGAGAAGTGTTTGTAGGGCCAGAGAAATACCACAAGGAGAAGCACCCTTTGGGGAGAAGCACCTTTTCACGTATGGGGATTTTTTTTTCCATTTTCTTCAAACGTGCAAAATGTGTGGGAGTTTTGGGTAACACAGCTGTTCTTTGTAGCTTCCCCTCTGGCAGACGGACAGGAAAATCGGAGGGCTGCTCGAGTCCCCAGCGTGGCCCATAAATAGCCACCCAGCACAGGGGTTTGAAATGCCTGCGCAGCACGTGGACCTTGCGCCGTGGCTGGGATGCTGATGGTTTATGTGGCCTGCAGGTGACAGGAAGATTTCTGCAGGCAGGACTTTGTTGTAAATCCAGTCCGCCTCGCTGCCTCCTCCCATCAGAGGAGGTTTCCAAGTGATCACCCGCCTCGTGAGTTACCGCGAGGGCGACAAGGTGACTGATGGGCTGGCCTAACACAGCTGTTGCTCCCGGCGCCTGGAATTCCAGAAGACGCCTGCGAAAAGATTGCGCTGCGGAGATGCTGGAATTGGAAATGAGGCCCGCTGTGTAATGAAGGAGGTGGAGGGGCGCTTTAGGGGGTGACACTGTAAGAAATGCTGTGGGCTTGTAGGCACCACTCCAGAGCGGCTGTGGATGTGAGGGTCATTCATCCAACACACGTTGATCTTCCTTATGATGACTGTTTGTTATTTACTGCGATCATGTCTTGTTCCAGCAAGGGACTGGCACAGTGTCCTCAGATCTCTCATCGCATTTTATCCTCCTACCAAGTGGCGGGTATTTATAGAGGGGCTGTGGTCTTTCCCAGGGAGCCACTGGGCTCCTTCTGAAGTGCCTTGCGCAACAGACACAGTTGAAAGTTAAAGAGACACATTTTCTGCCCACTGGGCACTTAGAGACGAGAAAGACAGGAAAACTGCACATGTGAAGTATGTAATAGCTGTCCGCCAGATGCCGTTGACAAAGAAGGAGAAAGGGGTGAGGGCTCTTTTTTGTCTGTTGCTCATCTCGATGGACATGCTCCTGGAGAAATAATGCTGGTAAACAGTAGCACATTTAACAACATGAGTGTGCACCTGGCCCTGTGCTTGCTGGCACCTCGAGTGGCTTCTCCTTTAATGGTCACAGCAGCGGACATGCTGGGCTTCCCATGGCTCTTCTTTACCAGGGAGGAAGCCGCTTCACAGGAGCAGCCCAGGGCCACGCAGCTGGGAGAGGCGTTGGCAGGACTTGAATCCAGGCCATGTGGTCTCCTTGGAAATGTGGGAAGCTCTCTATTTACGGGGATATTATTATTTTATGGCTTCAAGACGCCTCTGGGAATCCCCCTGCTCAGCACAGATGTGATCCTCTGAGAGGAATCGAAAGCGGTTTCTTTCCGATGATTAGTTTACCAACTCACTGGGCAGCTTTCTGTCATCATCATTTTCTTTCTAAGTTTGTGAAGGCCTGAGGAGAGCTCAGTGGGGAGTGCGGTACAGTTCCAAGGGTGGGCTCCCCGGGGGCCTCTGGGAACTACCACAGGAGGCGAAGAGCAGGGCTGTGGTGTGGGGGGAGGCAAGATTAGAGGTCTGAAGGGCTAAGTTTGAAATTAGGGAGTTTTCCCAGAATCCTGTCTGGGCTTTGGTGTCATCCCTTGTAAAACATAGAATATCAGACTCTTTTTGCCTGTTTTTACATGTTCCCTGGACTTCCTTAGATTGTTCTACCCTCTGAGCCTTTGCATATGCTGTTCCTTCGGCCAGGAGTACCCTTCCCAGATCTTTGCAACATCCCTCATCATGTTCACAAGTCAGCTTCTGGAAAAGTCTTTCTTGACTGCATTGCTAAATTAGCAGCGGTCTCCTCTTGAGCTTCTATTGCATTATTTTCTTTCATGTTTTTATTGATTATTATATTCTTAGGATACTTATTGCTTCTAGAAGCAATCTTTTTCATTGCTTACCTATTGGTCATCCATGACCCCAGATGCACTAGAGTGTCAGCCCCTGAAGACAGGGACCTTGACCATCTTGTCCACTATGTAATTCCTGTGCCTAGAACTATGCCTGGAATACAGAGGGCACACAATAAATATCTGTTGAAAGAAGGAATGAGCAGATGATTGAGTTATCTCATTGGAGGGTAAAGTAAGTGAAAATCATATATACAAACTACCGTAAACATTAAGCACAAATACAGTGTAAAAAAGGGAGCAGGTCTGCTTAGGACTTTGAGATGCTGCCATATGCTTTACCAGAAAATGTGCTTAGGTGGCCGTATCTGGACTTTTCTCTCATCTGCTTGTGTCATTTCCAACTGGAAGACAACAGCTAACTTAACATTAAGAAGCCTCTCCCCCGCCCGCCATCCTCATCATAATACTGGAATCAAGTAAGTAAATTTCTTGGATATGTTCTTGATTGGAATTGAATAAAAATCAATATAAAGTGCAACCCCAAGCCTTCCTTTAAATCTTCCTTTAGACAAATTTTTGTGTCTCTGATCTTATCAGGGAAGACCATGAAAGGGAGGATGTGTAGGGTCAGTTTTTGGATAAAAGGGAACTCAAGCATAGCCATTAACGGTCTTCTAATACTTGGTCAGCATGAAAGGGCTACATCATTGATACACAAAAACGATTGCATTCCTGGTAGCCACACGGAGATCTCGTTTTACTGGGAACTCTATGAGAGCCTCTTAGGTACACTGCCACTTTGTACTCAATTTTATTTGGAATAATATGAAGTCTGGTTAGTAATGTTCAGAATCATAAAACCCTCCAAATAGGATAGCAGCTACCGTTCCAAAAAAGGCTGAAACGGAGATGTTTGTCTCCACATATCCCATGGGCAGAATGATAGACATGAAGATACTCAAATTTTTTGCAAGCAACAGGGTCTTCTGAGGCACAGATGATTGTCTTTGCTGCCTCCCCTTTACCAAAAAAAAATGTTTATTTAAATATTGTTCCATCCCCACAAGCACTTTTATTATTTACCGATTTAAAAAAATGACATCATTACTTTTCTTCTGAATTTTTTAAAGCGACAATTGTGCAATTAAATTACTGAATTCATTTATATTTAATTGTGCTTTTGGTTTTAATGTGCTATTGGATGGCGTTTCTTTCTGGGGCTGTTAGTTTTCCACGCAACACGGAGAATCTCAGGCTATATCAAGGAAATATACTACATGGGCAAGACAAAGTCTCATTAGTGTTATTTATAGCATGCTGAAACCTCATTAGGGGAAGGTATGCTGGATTCAAAAATGCATTACCGGGAACGCTTTATTTTTTTGTACTGGAGAAATTGCTTTTATTGTGTTTCTTTGTCACAAGCGTAGTGGCTACCGGACTTTTTGGTTTCTTAAAGTATGAAATAAATTAAGTTGGAAGAAAAGAGTAATTAATCCACCCACAAGTGTAGCCTCATCATATTAGTAGAATGGCCTCCACATGGTTTCTAAGGGATTTCTGTTTACCCAGGTACCTTACCCTCGGCCAACCATTAATTTGTAATTTGTTTCACCTCAGGTAAGATACAGTATTTTTCAGGGCAGTAGTTAGCATCTTAAAGGGTAATAATGGGCTTTTAGTGCATCTCAGATCAGGGATGAGTGAAACTTGAGGTGCAAAGTCACCAATTTCCCAATTTAGGAAGTCGTATTTGTTCTAATGTGAGCCATACATCCAATCCTGCATAAATGTTGTTCGGGAGGCATGCCGGAGGACTGTGATTTGAAGCAAATGGGAAAAAAGAATGAGTCCCCAAGTTGTCCAAATGAAACTCATTTGGAGTGTGTGGTAGCCTGATGAGGTGGAGCAAGGAAATGTTGGACTGTTGCGGTTAAAATTCTGCTATTGTTCCAAGACTTTGCCCTGCTGAGGGGTGGGAGAGTGGAAGTAATTCAGACCCAGCCACTAATTTTTCTGCTCCATTATCCTCCTGACTGTGGTTGTTTATTGTCATCTGTTTGGGAGGTGAAAGGCTGTATCCATAAGGAATAATTTCCACTGCAAGATTCAGAAAACTCAACTACTATGATATAAGTCTATTTATTATTTACTTAATAGGAGGTATAGGTGGTGATTTCAACATTATGTTCATTAGCTCAGCTGTGTCATTAGGAATTCAGGTTCTTTACATTCTTCTTTTCTATTGTTCTCAGTTTTTTCTCTCTGTGCTACTGCCACATGGTCTCAAGGTAGCTGCCACAGCTCCAAGTATCACATCCTCACACTATGTGTTGCAAGCAGAAAGGGAAGGGCAGGGGCAAAAGTCTCATTAATTGTATGTTGTAGTTTTTTCCATAGAAAGGAAGCTCTTCTCTCAAACTCTGCAGGCTTCTTTTTTAAAAAAAATATTTTATTGATTTTTTACAGGGAGGAAGGGAGAGGGATAGAGAGTTAGAAACATCGATGAGAGAGAAACATCGATCAGCTGCCTTCTGCACAACCCCAACTGGGGATGTGCCCACAGCCAAGGTACATGCCCTTGACCGGAATTGAACCTGGAACCATTCAGTCCGAAGGCCGACGCTCTATCCACTGAGCCAAACCAGTTAGGGCTGCAGGCTTCTTTTTAAGTTTCATTGACCAGAACTGGTTCACTTGATCTCCTCCTCCCCCAAACAAATGACTAATTAGCAATGAAAGTACAGTGGGGCCTTGACTTACGAGTGTCCCGATTAACGAGTTTTTTGAGATACCAGCTGTCTCTCTGCCGATTTTTTGCATTGAGTTGATAGAGTAATTTGAGTTAATGAGCTCTTTAACAAGCTCCTTAACGAGCTCGGTCTCAGAACGAATTAAACTCGTAAGTCAAGGCCCCACTGTACTAGCACTGGAATAGGGAATGGAGAGGGATCCATGATGCCTAAAATCAAGGGCTCTCTCTGCAAGGAGAAAGTGGGATGTTGGATAATGAGCATGCAATATTTGTTGTCTATCTTCTTAGCCACAGAATAATTTATAAGATTGTTTTTTGCACAGCAAATATTTTCATTAGTCACATTTGTAATCATGCTCTTTAGGCCAAGATAGAAAAGATTTTCCCTTCTCTCCTTCCTCTTTCCTTCCTTTCATCCATTCATTTATCCCTCCACCCACCCATCCATCTACTGACCTACCCATATGAAGAATAGCTACCACTTATAGGTACATATTAATTGTTTTGTGGGATAGAGAGATAAACCAGACATGAATTCTGCTCTAAAAGGAACACTGACATATTTTGGAAATTAGACACATGCCCAAGTAATTGTAATTTTAGATGGAAAATATGAATTGACCTGGGAGTTCAGAGATGGGAGAATTAGGGAAGCTTTCCGGAATAGAGGGGATTTTAGCATTTTCTATCTAACCCCATATTAAACTCAGTGGTCCCTTTTGCAGCCTTCTCATTGGAAAAAATTTCCTTGATTTTCTCAGGAGTTTTTTTTTTTGACAGCTTTTTGTGGCCCTGCTTCTTGTGGCTGCCAGGGACACATCTGGGCATGATGTGGTCTCTGGTTAAGAGAGAAGGGCCAGAGGAGGGTCTTGATGTTCTTTTGCTTCTCTTGATAATGAGCACATTTGAATTTGTGGATGGATTGGGTAGCTGGTTTTGATGAGATTGCTATTGGAATTATGTCACCAGTGACTCCATGTGATGCATCCGGGACAAGCTCACTACAGCAAAAACCAAGAGAAAAATAGAAATCTTCAGCCACATTAGCGGTGATGAATGACTATGGCATTGGTGTGCCCTTTTTTCCCCTCTTGGAAGCAGACAGCCCCATACCTAACTACACTTCCAAGACATAATGACAAAAGTAGCTCCTAGTGTACATCTATAGGTGGCCTACCTGCCAGCTGATACTTGAAGTCAGAAACGATTTAAGGCAGAGGGGCAATTGAAGCTTGTGGGTCACATTCAGCCTCTAGTGGTATTTTGTTGGGTAAATAGTATTTTAAAAAGTGAAATTTCAGCCCTGGCTGGTGTTTCTCAGTGGTTAGAGCATTGGCTTGCACACCAGAGGGCTCTGGGTTCAATTCCCAGCCCCAGTCAGGGTGCCTGTGGGAGCAAACAATTGATGTGTCTCTCTCAAATTGATGTTTCTTTCTCTTTCTCCCTATCCCTCCCTCCCACTCTCTCTGAAAAAAAAAATGGGAAAACTATCTTCCCTCCGTGAGTGAGGATTAAAAAACAAGTAAGCAAAAGTGAAATTTCAAAAAATAAAATTTCAGATTTGGGGCTGTTTTTTAAAAAATGGAGAGATTCTGGGTCCACACTCTCACTCAGCAATATTGCCTGGAACCAAGAAGCTCTGTCTGATGTGGACAGGGCATGTCCTCTTGAGTTCGCCACAATACCTGCCACTCTCTATCACCTTTCACCACTCCACTTGGTTTGCTTGTGTTCCCTGGGGGACAGTGGAAACTAGGGAGGTTGGCACCTTTGCCTTAGAGGTTTTAGTTCAGGTTTAGGCAAGAGAGAACAGATACAGTGTGTCCATGTGGAAATCATCCTACTCTTCTTACCTTTCAAAGTTCACAGAGAAAGCTTACTTGTATCTTCTAAAGCAGTGGTTCTCAAACTTCCTAATGCCACGACCCTTTAATGCAGTTCCTCATGTTTTGGTGACCCCCAATTTCATTATTACAAATTGAACATAATTAAAGCATAGTGATTAATCACAAAAACAATATGTAATTATGTATGTATTTTCTGATGGTCTTAGGCGACCCCTGTGAAAGAATTGTTCGACCCCCAAAGGGTTAGCAACCCACAGGTTGAGAACCGCTGTTAAAGGCTTTATTGTTTTGTCTAAAGTCATGAATAACATCATATTTGAATTGCTAAGGGCCCTTTTTATGATGTGTTGAAATTTCAGTTAGCTTTCTTTGTGTTTTTAATTTTTATTTTTCATTTAAAATTTACTTTCAATATTATTTTGTGTTGGTTTTCAGTGTACAGTATAGTGATTAATCAATCATGCTTTACAAAGTGTTCCCACTGAGAAATCCAGTACCCACGTGAACTATACATAGTTATTACAATATTACTGACTATGTTCCCTACGCAGTACTTTGCAACCCCGTGACTATTCTGTAACTACCAATCTGTACTTATTAATCCCTTCACCTCTTTCACCCAGTGCAGCAACCCTCCTCAGCTCTAGCAACCATCAGTCTGTTCTCTGTGTCTGTGAGACTGTTTCAATGTTGTTTGTTTATTTATTTTGTTATTTAAATTCCACATATAAGTGAAATCATATGGTATTTATCTTTCTCTGACTGAATTATGTCCCTGAGCATTTAACCTCTAAGTCCATCCATGTCTTAAATGGAGTAAAACTGGTTGGGCAGAATTAATCTAGCTAAGGGTATATATGAATGAACACACAACCCCCACCCCCCC
>NW_006296221.1:2644694-2646543 GCF_000327345.1 Myotis davidii
ATATACGCATACACATACACACGAACTCTCTACTGGGAGTCATTTTGGAAAACAATTAACTCTTTTAAGAACTGTCATTAAACCATCCCAAGTGGCTTGAAAGAGTTAATGAACTTCCCAAGTATGCAATTTACTTTGTTGGGACAGTACAAATTACAATCTTGGAAAATTGATTTGAGTTATTGTGTTGTTACTATTGCTGATATGTAATAGTAATAGTAGATTTATGTAGCACCTTGGCACCACAGAACTAAAAACAATTACATTTAAATATCAATTTAATTTAATGTGAAAACCAGTTTTGTCTAATCATCATAGCTAATTGCTATCCTTTGAAAGCAGTTTCCACAACACTTGTATTAATGGTCTGGTAGCATGTTAGCTGTTCGGAAGTTTCTTGCATGAAGTATCATACAGCCTGAATTTATGTGTCAAAACATCTCCTTGAATGTATTTACTAGCTGATGTGTATATAATGTATGACCTGCTGAAGATTAGAAATGTCAGTGGAGTGAACATGTCTTTGAATCAAATGTGTCTGGAGAATGTTCATGAGGATAAAGTGAAGGCTTCAAATAACAAAGTCAATACACAAAACAATGAGAAGGGGCTGTTGGCCCACCCACTCCTTCTGTCAACTAGGGATCCCTGTTAACAATCAATAGGTGTTCAGTGAATACCCAGAGATCAAAGAGGTCTGTAACAAGTCATGTTTGCAATAATCTCCTGGAGCAATGCAAGATGTGTGATGTCAGAATAACACCAAATAAATAAATAAAGAAAGAAAAGATTAAATACCTTAAATGCTTTCGCCCTTAAACCCCTAAGATAAGAAAGGATCAAAAAGCCAAAGTCAGTGGGAAATAAACCAATAACTAAGTTGTTTGTATATAATGACCAGACAGGCTGATGGGCTTTGAAGTCAGAAGACCTACTTTTCAGACCTGATTCTTCTTCTTTTTGACTGTGGGACCTTAAGCAAGTTATTAGACATTTCAGAGTCTTTTTCAATATCCCCCTTTTCAATAAAGATAGATCTAACATACTAGAGGCCCAATGCATTCATGCTCACGGGGGGTTCCTCAGCCCAGCCTGAGCCCTCTCACAGTCTGGGACCCTTGGGGGATGCCCACTTATGGCTTAGGCCTGCTCCCTGAGAACAGATGAACTAAAAGAAATAACCACATCCTTGAGTAAGGATTTTTTAAAAAGGTAATGGTCACATGAAAATTCACTGTTGGCGGGGCTGAGGGGACTGGGCGCTGCCATTTTGTGAGGGTGTGAAGGTCAATTAGCATATTACCTCTTTATTATATAGGATATTTCAGAGGTTTGTTGAGAAGTTTAAGATGATTTATGTGCAGAGCTTGCACAATGCTGGGCACATTGAAGATGTATAATTGGGTTTGTCAAGTGTTGAGTCCAATTTCTTCACAAGATGAAAAGCATTTTTGCACCTTGTATGTTAAGAATTTTCCAGAAATGGCCAATATTATTGGACCAAGCTCATGAAAATGATCTGGCTGTTCCTACCTGTGTTTTGTGCCTTGTCCGAAAATGCTTAGGTCAGCACTTGAATATTCTTTCCTAGTGATCATTTTCCTGATGATTGGGTGATGCCTGTTGCAGAGCTGGGGTAGAGTTGGTAGGTTTTCAGGTGAGACTTGAAGTCCTGTAGCACTAAATTAGGTGATTTAGGCAGGTGTTTGTTTAGTGCGTGCTACTTGGGCAACTATCAGTCTCTTCCTCATTCCACATTTAAGTCAACCTGTTTCTAAAAGCACTTCAGCTTAGATATGATAGTTCCCCTTATCCACGGTGGAAACATTCCAAGACCGCCCCCCCCCCC
>NW_006296221.1:2646928-2653273 GCF_000327345.1 Myotis davidii
CAAAACGCCCCCCCCCCCCCCCCAGTAGATACCTGAAACGTTGATAATACCAAATCCTATAGATACTATGTTTTGTCCTATGCATACATACCTATGATAAAGTTTCATTTATAAAGTACACACAGTAAGAGATAAACAATAATAACTAATAATAAAATACATCAATTATAACACTATATTGTAATAAAAGTTATGCAAATATGGCCTCCTTCTCTCTCCTTCTCTCTCTCTCTCTCTCTCTCAACTGATAACCCAGGCAGCTACTAAGTGACTAACATGTCCCAGGTGGGCTGGAGCAGATGGTGCGAGATTTCATCGTGCTACTCTGAACGGCGCGTAATTTAAAACTTATGAATAGTTTATTTCTGGAACTTTCCAGTTAATATTTATGGATCATGGTTGATTGCAGGTAACTGAAACTGTGGAATGAGAAATCATGAAAAGTGAAACAATTAAGGGGGTGGGGGACTACTGTATTGGCAGTGAATCAGGGCATATCAAGCTCTTAGGTTAAAATCCAGTTTTGTTTTTGTCACACTTAGGCCACGTCCACACTCAATATGGCCCATTGGTCTTGAAACCTAAAGCTAAGTCATGTGGTCCAGATGGATAGGGTAGACCAGCTGCCTAGCTGAGGCCAAGTTGCTCAGGCTTGATGAGGTAGCCAGCAGAGCTAGCACGGAAGTGGTGTGGAAGGATGTGCAGTCTGGTTGCCACCTGTGAAATGGATGGGATGCTCAGAGGGTAGAGTCAGAGACCCCTGCTGTGAGATGAGTGCTGGGAGCCCCCCTCCCCTCATGCCTTACCTCTTCTCTAGGCTCCTAGAGCTTCTCCCTTCCCCTCCTCCTCTGAGGGGGTGTTGAACTCATCTGCAGCTGCAGGGGGGCTCTCTTGCTCTGTGCCACCACTTCTGAGGCAGCAGAGGTAGACCAGGGAATGGAGTTTCAATGAGGGAGGCTCCATGTGCCTTGCCTCCCTGCCCCCCACTTCTCCCACATCCTTGAACTTGCTCCTCCCTCCCACCCCATTGCTCACATCTGTTGTGGAAGCACAGGGAGGAAAAGAGGTAGGGGCTACATTACTACTTAGCATCTGTTTTTGATATCAATTGTGGGGATCAATAATTGAGCAATGAATTTTAAATATGAAGTGCCATATGAATGCTAAATAGACTTTCAATTGATAGGAACTCTTAACATTTCAGATACCATATGGTGGAATGGGAACATATAGATATAAAGGCTTATTCCATAAATATCATGACAAGGTAATATATTCATTTGTTCAACAAATATTTGTCGAGTGCTTGAGTGCCTCCTAGGAACCAGGAATTATGGTAGGTGCTGGATACAGAGTGAACAACCACAGAAATCACAATCAGCTCTCCACCCATGCCCAAAGAACTTATGTACTGATGGGGAAAGATAAATGATAAGCAAAGGAGTAAGTAAGTGATATAAAACTACAGAATAGTATTAAGTGCTATGGAGAAAAATAAAGCCGAGTAGGGGATAAGGAGTAGGAGAGAGGTGAAATTTTAAATGAGATGGACTAGATAATTATATTTTAATAATCATTTCTTACCAAGGAGTTTAAATTCTCCAAATTAAAATCTATTAATTTGGATAAAGGATGACTTTTCTGTTATGTAGATATCCTTTCTAGAAATGGCATGTATGGTTGCAGATGTGTGTGTGTGTGTGTGTGTGTGTGTGTGTGTGTGATTTTTTTTTTTTTTATAGCTCTCAAGTCAGGATTTCTGTTTTCACCAATACTTCTAGGCTCCACTAATTTACTAATCCTTTTTTCTAATTCTTTCCAGTTCTTTCAGCCTTCCTTCCTCTTCCTATCTCATTCATTCTACATATCTGTTCCCTTTCCTAAGTTTAGCAGCATTTATTGGCTAAAGTCACTCCTGTGTGTGCTCCTAGAAAATCAAATTTAGAGGCCCTTGAGAATTCACGGATGAACACCAGGCTCCATTGGTGATGTGTGAAGACGGTCAAGAGCCCAGGCTCTGGAGTCAGGGCTAAGGTTTTGGGCGTGTTATTTGTTCAAAGTCATCTTTATGGACCTCAGTTTCCTTGTCTGCAGAATAATGATTCCTCTTTCAGAACGCTGTGATTAAATGAGAAGACCCCAGGAAAATGTACAGCATGTTGCCTGACCTATATTATGCTTAAGAGGTATTAGCTGCTCACCTCCTGATTGTTTCCTCATTCTATGTATTCTACATTTTGGAAGATAATTAGTATGGTATTATTTTATCTTAGAGCTAGCATGGTTCATGGGAATCATCTGGTTTAATGGTTTGCAAATGGTTATTGTTTTTTCAAGTCACTAAAAGGAACCGTGTTTTTCCAGATGAAATTCAGTGTGGAACCCCAGTAACTAAGGAAGATCAGGGGGATTAAGCTTGTTGAAATGGGAGCAAGAAATGTAGTTCCTGCTCACTCAGCGTGTGTCCCTTGAGACTTCAACCTGCTCATTTCTTCCCATAATAGCCTGTGGGGCACTTCTGAGAAAGACTGGGGTTTCTCAGGTCTTTTAAAGGAACCAAAGTCATTTATCAGAAGGAAGGTAACTCTAATCTCCCCTCAAATGTTCTGTATCCTTAAATCCACTTTGTGAACAGTCAATATTGCCTTCTCCCTAGAAAAATTGGGGGGTGGGAACTGGTAGTTTGGATTTCTCACCTATCTGCTTCATTCCATTCCCTTTCTGTATTCTACTGAAGTTTTTTGTTCTCCCGCACCCCCCCCCAAGGCCACCAGACACCACTATCTACTTGGCAAACCCAATGGATTTTTCAAACTGCTTTACCTTTATGCAGAATCTGCAACTGACCATGTAATCCTTCCTGAAACTCTAACACTGGGGCTTCCATGATCCTCCAGTAAGGGCCCGAGGCATCTCAATAATGTTTTCTGTGGCTTTTATTATGTCACTCCCTTTCTCAGAAGCCCTCCATAGCTCTCTATTGCCTATAGAATGACATACACACCTTGCAACCATATTCAGTTTTTAATGATTTATCTGATATATAGCTTTTTAAAAATCTTAAATTAAAAAATATATACTTTTATTGATTTCAAAGAAGAAAGGAGAGGGTGAGAGAGATGGAAACATCAATAATGAGAGAAAAATCATTGATCGGCTGCCTCTAGTATGTCCTCTATTGCAACCTGAGCATGTGCCCTGATGGGGAGTCAAACAGGTGACCTCTTGGTTCCTGGATCAACGCTCAACCACTGCGTCACACAAGCCAGGTTTATCCTTAAATTTTATGACTGCCCTGGATTACCTGAATCTGCTCTTAACCTCCCAAAATGTATTTTCAGAGTTGAGAAAGTTTTCTTAAAGGAAAAAAATAAGGTTCAATTTATGAAAGATATAAAAGAGAAAGGACCCTTCATCCAGACCTGGTGAGATGGTAAGGTTTAAAAAAGTAAAGATGGCAGTAAGAGCTTGATGACATAGAGTATTTGACTTTATCAATCCTTCTAGATAGTAATTATTTGAGATCAGGGACTGATGTGTTGTTAATTTCTGGGATGCCCACAGTCCTGAACTCATAACTCTGCTCACCACAATCCTCAAAAAATGCATACACACAAGAAAAAAATGACCAACTCAATTTGAAATCTAGTGAAGTTAAAAAATTTGTAGAAGTTAATATAGCCTATTAACAAGTAGATTATAAACCCTTTGAAAAATGAGAGCTAATATAGAAATGTGTTTTTATTATCTAATTCCCTAATGTGTTTTTTGTTTTATAAATGATGCAATTATGTTATTACAGTGTATTTGTTTCATTAATAATTTTGTCAGAGCAAAGCCAGTGTCCTGTTGGAATTATTTGTATACCTGGGCTTTTTATCAGGGCTTTTCCAAAGGAAGTATATCAGTTGTTTATTTATTCTTTTTTGTTGTTGTTGTTAAATCATGCTAAAGCACTCTAAAATTTAGTGGCTTGAAGCAACCACTATTTATTATTTCTCATGAGTCTAAGGGCCATCTCTACTATTTGGCTAGTCTCAGTCAGGCTCAGACAATCTCAGCTGGGCCCATTGTTTTCTCTGGGATAGTAGGTGGCTCAGCTGGGAGCTGGCAGGTCAGAGGATAACCTTGACTCTGCTGCAGCCAGTCTCAGGCTAGCCTAGGCTTTATTTCCTTGGTGAAAGCAGGCGAAAAAGAGATGGAGAACAGCAGTGTAGAAGGCCACTAGGCTCAGATCACACACACTGTCCCATCCACACATTTTACTGGCTAAAGCAAGAGATAAGGCTGCCAAGGTTCCAGAGATGAGGAGATAGACCCCATGTCTCAATGGGAGAAGCTGTTGAGTGGATACAAGGAGGGGCAGAGAACTAAGGACATCCATCTTTACAATCACTCTTCCACAGGTCTACATACTTTGTCAGTTTTTCTGTGACTGAGGAGACCAGGGAAGATGTGCATGA
This sequence comes from Myotis davidii, assembly GCF_000327345.1. Lineage (NCBI taxonomy): Eukaryota > Metazoa > Chordata > Mammalia > Chiroptera > Vespertilionidae > Myotis > Myotis davidii. The sequence continues at coordinate 2,651,392 of NW_006296221.1, forward strand.
CTCCAGCTGGCAAGACTATGAGCTTCCTTTGGCCTCATCAGTACTCATGCTGCTTCTTGAAGGTGCTCAGAATCTCACCATTCAATCCGGCCCTGAAGCTGATGTAGCTGTTGAATAGCTAATTCTACATTATGTCCTTTTCATGCCCTCCTAGTTTCTTATCTCCTAACACAGGAAATGATAGATCAGTTGATTTGTTGCCTTTGTGTCTATAATAAGTACAGAAAATAAAAGACTTTGGGAGGTTCATAGGAAGCAGATATGTAGAGAAACAAAAAGAGGTATCTTTGGTTTGCCTCTTTCTTATTTCTTAAAGGCAAAATCTGAAAGAAAGGAGTCTTGGTGCATATCGTTTGGTTTGGGGAAGAAGTAACTGGGTGTGTGAAGGCTGTGGTGTGTGTGTGTGTCGCGGGGGGGTGAATGGAACTGCTGATCAGGAGTATTGGAAGGTATGAGAAAGAAGGGTCTGATCAATAGCTATTTTTCAAGTGCGGAGCATAATTTGTGGCAGGCTGCTGAAATGAGTTAGTGCTTCGCAGTTAATGGCTGTGAGCACATTCCTTTATTGCACACTCTCCAAAATGTTTGCCGTCAACAATTCTAAAAGGCTGTGAGTGACTCACAATGTGAGTAATGCTGGTGCTTCGTGAGCTGTGGCCTCTCTTCTGAAAACCTTCCACTTGGACTCCGTGTCTCTGTATTGACATCTCTGGCTTGGCTGCCCCTCAAATCAGCCAGCATTCTTGCCATTTGGTTTGGACGGTACGCTTTTGCAAATTGCACTTCCTTTCTTCAGGTGCTCACCTGGTCTCCCCTGGCAGTCCTTTAGTAAGCCCTTAGGAAACACCATTCTCTGGCTATTCAAAATGTAGTCCAGGGACTGATAGCCTAGGTGTCAGCTGGGAGCTTATGCATTTCAGGTACCACTCCAGATCTACAGAGTCAGAGTCTGCACTTGAACAAGGTCCCCAGGGGATTCTCATGCACACAAAAGGATGAGGTACACTGTTGATTTTCACCCCTGCTATTTCTGTTTCTGCCCTGTTAACATCTTCAAGGTCAGAAAACACTCCTCAACTTTCCAATGACCTCTTCAAGAGGGATTTCAAAGTGTGATGGGCTACACTGGCAGGGTTGAAATCAAGTCCCATGAAAAAAATATACATAGGAGTGGACATCAGTAGGCTTACAATCATAATACACATAAATAATGCAATGATTAATAGACAATAATATAAGAATAAATTCTGTGTTTCATGTACTCATAACTATAAACCTACTTTTGCCTGCGCCTGTATAGCTTTCACGGTTGAGTATTTGTTTTGGACATTGGAAAGTAGTGGTGGCTCTGGAATCTTATTCCTCTTTATAGTGGTACTAGAGGCCTGGTGCATGAAATTTGTGCACTGGGGTGGGGGGTCCCTCAGCCCGGCCTGCATCTTCTTGCAGTCCAGGAGCCCTCGGCGGACATCCCTCTTGCAGTCCAGGACCCCTCACTCCTTACCACCCTCCTGCTCGTTGCTCCTTACTACTTGGCTCCCTGCTCCTTAGCACTGCCTTGGGGTCAGGAGAGGCTCCTGCCACCACCGCTGCACTCGCCAGCTATGAGCCCGGCTTCTGGTTGAGTGGTGCTCCCCCTGTGGGAGTGCACTGACCACTAGGGGAAGCTCCTGCATTGAGCATCTGTCCCCTGGTGGTCAATGTGTATCATAGCATTCCACTGTAATGGTCACTTAGGCTTTTATTATATAGACTAGAGGCCCGGTGCACAAAAATTTGTGTACTCTGGGGGAGGAGGAGGGTCCCTCAGCCCAGCCTGTGCCCTCTCGCAGTCTGGGACCCCTCAGGGGATGACCACCTGCTGGCTTAGGCCCACTCCCTA
>NW_006296221.1:2653508-2660055 GCF_000327345.1 Myotis davidii
GTTTTTCTTTTTTTATTCTGGGATTTGTTTACCTTCTAAGTCTGTCACTGGAACTGAGAGCTGGTTTTAGCTCTGAGGCTTGGCTCCAGCTCTGAGACCTCGGCTGCTGAAAGCAGATATCTGGGTTTGTTTGGCTTCTATAATTGAAACATTGTTGCCATCACTGCTGCTCTAAGCTCTGGGGCGAGGCTGGCTGAAAGGAGGATTCTGGAGCTTGTTTAGCTTCTATAATTGCAACATTGTTTCTTAGATTGCAGCTCAGAGGCTGCAGTGGCAGGTGGGGAACGTTGGCTTCCTCCATCACTGGAGCAAGCAAGCCTCCTGTTCGCTTCAGCTGCCTGGCTGCTGGCTGCCATCTTGGTTGGTAATTGATTTGCATATCGCCCTGATTAGCCAATGGGAAGTGTGTTGGAGGTACAGTTAATTACCATGTTTGTCTATTATTAGATAGGATAAGGCACAAAGGAGTCTGAAAATTAGACATCTACAAAAAAGCAAAGGCCATGTTAACCTTACCGTCACCACATCCTAATGAATGTTAACCAAGAGTTTCTGCCAGAAGAGTGGAGGCTCCTGTGAGTAGAGGCACCTTAGAGATACTTTCTAATTCAAAAACCACCCCATTGAGTGAGATATATGCATTCATACAGTATATTCCAGAAATCATGTGCCTTGCATGGAGTCAAGCATCATATATCCATGACATGACTTAATCAGCATGTCAGGCCAATGGTGTATGATCTCCATTTTACAGATGACAAAATTGAAGCTCAGGGAAGTAAATTGCCCAGGGTTGCACAGCTGGTGAACTGCAGGATTGAATTTTATGCGATTTCTTCAACTGGAAATTCCTTTCTTTGGTTCTACAAGGCTTTTTTCTCTGAGTTTACCAGGCATATATCTTGAGAAGAGGTGTTATGCTAAGCTAACTCCTGACCTTCTTCCACACTTGTGCTCAGGTGTTTTGAGTTCCCCATCCCCATCCTTGTCTTTATTGTCTGTTTCTCTCTCTCTCTCAAAAATCTTTATTGTGGAAAGTATTATATATGTCTCCTTTACCCCTCCCATTGACCTCTTCCAGCCCTCCTTTCCCCCGCGCCTGCTCCCCAACCCCAGGCCTTCACCACCCTATTGTCTGTGTCCATGGGTTATGCATATATGCATACAAGTTCTTTGGCTGATCTCTTCCCACCCAGACACCTTCCCCTGCCTTTTCTCCAAGGTTTGAATGTCTGTTGCATGCTTCTATGTTTCTGGATCTAGTTTGTTCATCAGATTCCACATATGAATGAGACCATGTGACACTTGTTCTCTGACTGGCTTATTTCACTCAGCATAATACTCTCCAGGCCCTGTCTGTTTCAAATGCTGCCTCCGCATGGGCTCCATTTTGATACCTTCCACCAGGATGTCACCTCTCTCTTTGAACTCCATCACCCGTGGTTGTCTGGAAGCTTTACTTACTCGTGGAATTACCTGGCACCTTCTCTAACAAGGAAGTTCCATCCTTTTCTCCTCTCTGCACCCTTTGCCCTGCCTGGCACTGTGCCTGCCACATCACACACAACACATATTTGTTCAGAGAATTGAATTGGAGTGGATTTCTCTCTGCCAGGGACCTTGGGAGTGTCAGCACTCCGCTGGACAAAAGGTTGTTAACAGAGGAGAATTTCTCTACGCAGACTATTTCACACTTTTCACCAAGATTGCTCTTAAACTTCAGTCTACAAAGAACTGAGGCCCAGGGGTTGATGGGTAGGAGGCAGAGCATGTTACAAAACCTCAGTAGCCACCTGCCTGGGCCTCTGAGCAAAGGGGAGCCCATCCGACTGCATTGGCTCCTTAAAAATCTCAACTAGAAAGAAAGCAGAAAACGTTTAAAACTTCCTCTTGGAAAGCACTGCTGCCTTTGATTTCTCAGGATGTCTTCAAGTGACTTGGGTCTATTTTTAATACCTGTGAGACATGATGTTGTAAGGAGAGCTAAATATAGGGGCCACATCCCCGTCTCTTTTATTCATTGGCCTTAATCTTCCTAAGAGGGAAAAGAAAAACGCATGCAGTGTTTCACCACTGAATTGTGACGTTTGCCCTGATGCGCCCCGCTAGAAGAAAATTCATAAATACTGTGTCGGAAATAAAGGTAATGAATGGGTTCTTTTTTGGAGAAAACGTTAAGTGGGAGTTTATGTTAGACCTCCCCTGTCTGCTGAAGACTTCGAGATAGTTCCTTTCATTTGCCTCGGGGTCCTTTGGGGACAGCAGCCAGCCTGTGTTACTAGAGCAAGCTTCAGCACCCGCCACCAGAATGCAGAGGAGCAGGATGCTCAGCCAAAAGCAGCACCGGCATGGGCAGCAGCTGCAATTCCAGTTCATTATGAATGTCCAAGGCTGCTGCTGCTGCTTTTCTTCCTTCCTCCCACTCCTTCCCCTCCTCCTCCATCCACCCCTCTGCTCCCTCCTCCTCCTCTTTCTCCATCTCCCCCTCCTCCTTCTGCTTCGCCTCCTCCTCCTCCTCCTCTTTCTTCTTCTTCTTCTTTTATTTTTTTTTAAAAAGGGGATTAAATGCATGTTAAGAGCAAACAACTTTATGTGTAACCACTGGACCAGAAGGAGAGACTAGGGCTTCTTGCACCAGCTGTAAGCCTGAGGGATCTGTGCTTGGAGGCTCTGCTTTCTCCATTTTATGTTTGTCGATGCCTTCACGTTTCCCACATACCTTCAGGATCCATCATTTACATTTGTCTTGGATGGACCCCCATATTGTCAGTGTCTGAGATGGGGCCTGGAAAAGTCCCTGGGGTGAGTCTTTGATCTGGTGCCAATACCATCACTGCCATTAGCTGTGGTGGAAGTTGACGAAGACAGGAAGGCAGTTGGGAGTGTGGCTAACAGCACATGCTCTGCAATCCCTGACTTGCTCCTGGCCTCACTCCTAAAAAGCCATAGGGCCTTTGGAAAGTTATATAATGTTTCCATGCTTCGGTTTCCTCATCTGCCAAAGAACAATTGTGAGAATAGCTAGCAGAATTGTTTTAAAGATTGAAGAGCAGATAGGAAGTACTCAAGCTTTGCCTTTAAACCTACCATAGTAATGAAGGGTGGGCCTGTGAATATTATAGAGCTGTGACATGATTCAAGCTCCTGGTGGGATATGTATTCACTGTTTTAACAAGCGCCTGCAGGATGGTCTTGGCTTACTTTGCTTCTTGGTCCTGATGCCCAGTGTTGCTCCAGGTAGGATGGCAGCCTCAGCTTGAGGTGAGAAGCTGTGTCTATGACACATGTGGTATCTGTGCTCCAGTGGGGTGCCTGTTGGAGACAAAGTCTTCCACTCTTTGCTTCCTTGGCCTTTCCTCATTAAAGAAGGCCACCCACATGCCTTCCCCGAGGGATAGATCTGCAACCGAAAACACTGGAGGATTCCTTCGGTGAGGTAGAAATCAGAGGTCTTGAATAGATAGCATGCTTTCTGTCCAAGTCCAAGAAATTCTGTCCCACCCACTCCCTAAAACTTCCAAAAGAAGCTGCACTTTATAATCTCTGCTTTCTGTGCTCCTGTCCCTCTGTCTTCAAGGAAGGAGTGTTCCCAAGGAGGACAGCTTTGTTAAGTGCCATCAGAGTCATTGAAGCATCGAACAGACTGTCCAACCTATGAGGGAAGGCGGAGGGTGAGGGGGGCAAGATATCAACCAAAGGACTTGTATGCATGCATATGAGCATAACCAATAGACACAGACTGGGGATGAGGGTGGAAGGGCATGCACTGGGAGGTTGGGGGCAGCTGGGGAGAGGTCAATGGGAGGAAAAGGAGAGTTATGTAATACTTCTAACAATAAAGAATTTTTTTTTAAAAAGATGGTGAGCTTCTCTGCTGATTTCTGGTTGCTCTGCCTCCGAAGGAAACCTTTGGGGAAATAGCCTTGGGGTGATTAGATCAGAAGAACCCTTGTTCCCCAAATTTGTCTGTGTATACAAATCATTGACTGGAAGCTAGCAGAGGAGAGTTTGTTTGTCTTATAGGCATCCATGGATATTTGGATTTGGAAATGAATCTAAAAAACAGAAATAATTCCGGGGTCAGAGTGCCAGGAAGTATTGTCACTGGTGCTGTGGTCTGCATAGCTGTAAAAACATTTCAGAAGCTGTTTTATTTTAAAACATAGCCACCTCAAACCTTAAACCTAGATTTGATACTAAGGGTTAAGGCAGGGACTCATCTGTTTCACTCTTCTCCAAGGACATCGCAATCTGAGCGGGACTCCTGGAGATGAGCTATGTCCACGCAGAAGGATGGGCTGGATTGCAGGGTTCCCTTCTCCCAGCTCGGGTGCTGCTTGTGGCTGAGATGGTTTGCTTACCTGGCTGTCTCCCTCACAGGATGGTGAGGGCTTGCGTGTGCTTCCCTCATCTCTCAGTCACCAGTACCCAGCACTATCCTTAACACATAGTAGGTGTTTAAGACATGTGCACTAAAATCATGTAAAAACACCATTTGGCATCTGTGTATTTATAAAGAGAGGCCTTCATCTTGATTTCTGTTATAGGACTGAATTTATCTCTCATGCCAGTGTAAGACCCAGAAAAACATTTGAATTTGAATTCTATTTGGTCTGTCTATACATTTATGGTTTATTTGATAGCTCTAAGAGACACATATAAAAATCAAAACTGGAGAGCATTATGCTAAGTGAAATAAGCCAGTCAGAGAAAGATAAATATCACATGATCTCACTCACATGTGGGATGCAATGATCAACATAATTTGGTAGAAAAAAAAAATGAAGTGAATTAAATAGATTGTAGAGTTGGTCTCCCTTCCCCTACTCGTACACCCTGAAACTGTTAAACCAATGTGTGCTCATTTTCATTGTTGCCAGGTTAATACCTGGCATGCATCTGCAAATTGGAGTTTGTTGTAGAACCTTCAACAATTACAGCTGTTCAGACAGAAGCTAGAAAGATTTAGCTCTGATTTTTGTAGTTCTGTCATAACGCTTTCCTGGAAAAAAATGATCAGCCATGTTTGTCACAAGAGGCCTTACCTCTAAATTATATTGTTTTGTGGTTTTAAGCCAGATCCTTCATGTTACTTTAACTTGGTTTTCATGGTTTAATTTATTTTAGTTGGTAAAGATTATTCATCACTCATTTAATTCCAAGGTTATCTATTGATTCTTTTCTCCTCATTTGGTATTTTCTGACATTTTGTGGCACTTGGTATTGATTTATAGAACAACATCAGTCACATCAGTGTTCGCAGGAGGTGTCGTTCACTTGTCATCAGCTGTTTTTCTGAACTGGTAAGCGGGATAGTTATATATGTCCAAGTTGTTGGGTGCTGTAAGGGTGAGAGTCCTGCCCTTCCCACCTACTGGATCCTACTTATAAAAATCCTTACATAATTTTATAACAAATCACTGACAAGGTTCTCCAGAGGTAGCACCATGCAGCTTCTTAGTGGGGGCTCAGTTCTTCCCTATAACACTTACCAGCCATTCTGTTGTTAAGCTGTGCTAAATCTCCACTCTAACTTAAAATAATAACAATAATAATAAAGCCTGCTGTGCAGATAGACCTTAAAGGTAAGTCTCCCTAGCCCATTGTTTCCTAAACTTAATGAATCAGCCTCGTTAAAATGCAAATGAAATGCTGTAGCCTTGGAGTGGGGCTCCAGATTCCGAGTATCTAAGCTCCTAGCTGATGCCGATCTGTACAATTTAAGTCACAAATCCTTAGCCCATCTCCCAACCAAATTCCCATTCTAATTTGCCTCGATTTTGAAGTCTTCAACCTGTGTCTGAGGTTTCCCTTGCATTAAGATGTTAGGATTAGGAGGAAATACAGAGAGACCTGATGTGACTCACTCCCAACTTCATTTATATTTTATAACAGCAATGAGAACCTAGTGTAAGTGCTACAAATATGTAAACCAGGGGTGGGGAATGTCCAGCCCGTGGGCCGTATAAGGCCTGAGAAATCATTTAGTCTGGTCCTGCCAATGCATTAAGGGAGAGTTAATTAAATGTTTGACCAAATATAGCAGGCTAATTTTTGAGTTGATAATTTTGTATGGCCTTCAAATAATGTTATAAATATCCAAATGGCCCTTGTTAGAAAAAACCTTTCCTACTCCTGGTCATTGTAAATCAGTTGGATAGTTTCTAATAGTCTTCAATCAAAAACTTTGGTGGTTGGTAAAGTCAATTTCATGAGTTTTTGAATTTGTGTTTCCTATATTTATTTGTGCCTGAGGGACTTTGACAATCCGTTACCTCCTCTCCTCCAAGTCTTTCTCCTCTTCTGAGGTTCTTCTTGTCCCCATTGCATGCATTCCTTTCCTAGTTATAAAGAGTTTCATTCTCCAAGCTGAACTGGAAAATCACTTGTGAGAGTGTTAGGAGATAAAGCTTTAGGCTCCCCCTCCTAGGAATATTTGCAATTTCATAGGCAGTGACTGAAACATTTTTAAAAGCAAAAGATATGACTGGGGGAATTTTAGCCCCATGACAGTCTACTGGTGGGTATTTTTGGGGGGGGGGGGGGG
>NW_006296221.1:2660080-2662857 GCF_000327345.1 Myotis davidii
AAAAGGGAAAAATATTTCCAGCCTAGTTCTCATTCATTCGACTCATAAGATCTACCTTTCTCCTCTACTCATTAGTCCATTGGTTATTATTTCTGGGGGCTTATGACTTCAGGTTGGTCTTTGAAGTAAATTCTTTTAAGAAAGGACTCTTAATTCATCTCAGCTGTTTAACATAGGCTAACGCAATGCTCTGTGTTTCTGGCTCCCTCGATGTCTAGGATATCACAAAGTCAGGAACAGTATATAAGCATATTGGAAGGGGAAATATTATTTTTATATTGGATTGGGAAGGATGATGTATGGCATGTCTTCACCTGGTCAGACTTAGATTTGATTCTTCTCAAATCAGCGACAGATTCATATGTAGAGAAAAATTGAGGTTCTCATCTATATGTTGTTTTTTTATTACATTATTTTGCTTGGGGCTCAAACACATCAAAGTAATTCAGAGACTGTGGATGAAATAATCTGATTTTCATCAATAAGTGTCTACTAAATCCTTCCGATTATAGGCAGTTGTTATTAGGACATGGTTATAGGAAGACACAGTAATACCATGCAGTAATTAATTGGAGTCTACGTGTTTCAGATTTATACGACATTTAGTTATAGCTTGGTTGTTCCTTACATAAATGATATAAGTAGACTTAGGGATTGAAATGGATTCTGTTCCTTGGTTTGAAAGTTCGAGTCTATTGCTTTCTATCTCTGTTCATTACGTGTAGGTTAAGAAGTAAGTCCTCCCTGGTTTACCTTCTTTCTTCCTTTCTTTTTTTAATCACAGAAGCCTTCTTATTCCATACAATTGAAAATGGTTGTTGACTAATTAATCACATAAGTTGATTAAGTTGGGAGATCATAAGTCATGTACATACACAACACATTTGACTTTTGTTTAAAATCTAGAAGTGTACATTTACTCACCACTATTTGCTATGGAGCCAAGGTCTTTTACTAATTAGGGATCCACAGAGTGGAATTCTGGAATCTTTATTTGGGTCAGCTATATCCCTAATGGGACGTCTGCAAATTTCAGTTTCAGTTCCTTTAAAGTGAATTGGGAATTTACAGACAGTGTTTTTAGTAGAGAGCCTGTGTTGATTTTTATGATCCCCGCCCCTCCACTAGCAATTTTTCTTTATTGGGTCTTTCCAAAGCATTTGACTAGTTTCATGAAAAGCAACAACTCCCTTTCCATTGAAACACATATTTTATAGATATACTATTTAATTAAATGATGTAATTACATTAACAGGCACAACTGCATAAGTAGTATTGCAACAAACATGAGCAACTCTTGGTAAGTAAACAGCTCAGCTACACGGGAGCCAAAATATGTGGGTTTGGGGACACGAGAGAGGGTTCCGCTAGCCACCATGTCCTGTGGGCACCACTGTTGTTCAGTGTAGCTATTTTACAGAGCGGGTGGTAAGCATTAATTATTCTTCTGAAACAGTGAACTGAAAAGGATATTATATTTTTATTTCTGGAATATGACTATAACACCAGGGTTCATCCTTTTCAAACTTATCACTCTTAGGACAGCCATTTTTGTTCGTTTTTTTTTTTGTTATGTTAGAATTAATATACAGACACCTCTCATGTTCTGCATCTGACACATTATTATAGTTGTTTTGGGAACAAATTTCTGAGGATAAACACCTTACCATTATTTTCCAATTAAAAAAAAGCAAAAGCAGAAGTAAAACTTTGTGAGAAATGTCTTCAAAAATTTAATTGAAGATGGATTTAAAATGAGAATAAATAATCAAAGAGGTGGCAGAAACATAAACATTTTAGCCCAGGTGTTAAAAGAAAGTGTGTTCAGAACTCTCTCCATGGGCGAATGACCCTCACACTTCTCTTGGGCTTAGGGCCTGCTGTGCTCTGTACTCATTTTCATCATGTCCCCTGGCCCCTCCACTCCAGGCTTCCTTTCGTTTCCACAGTGGATATCTGCCTCTAATAGAATAGGTTCAAGTGCCACATTTTACCAGCAGAGAACACAGTTTGTGGTTTAATTCACTAGGAGACATCTTTATTATTTAGCCTTTTGGTTCTTAAAATGAAGTATTAACATGTTTTTATTGTATAAGTTGAAGAAATTTTCCTTAAAATCAAGTGAGGACTGATGGGTGATACACTTTGTATAGATTTTTCCTTTTTTATTTTTATGTGTAACTTTTTCATGAGGGAAATGTCACAAATTCTAAAATGCCTTCTATTTCTTATTAGTCAGCATATTCTTAATAACCTACTTATCTCGAGGCCGAAATAGTGAATTGCTGGCAATGTTTGGCATTCCTTGGCTTGTAGATGCATCGCTGTAATCTCTGCCTTCATCTTCATGTGGTGTTCTCCCTGTGTGTGTGTGTGTCTTTCTGTCCACTTCCCCTAGTTATATTGGACTAAGGCCCACCCCAAAGGCTTTTCTTTAGCTTGATTACCTTTGTTGAAGACCCTATAATCCAAATAAGGTCACATTCTGAAGTACTAGGAGTTAGGACTCTTTGGGAGGACACGATTCAATGCACAGCACAAGACATTGTTAATAGTACTTACCGTATTTGCCGGTGTATAAGACAACTGGGCGTATAAGACGACCCCCTAACATTTCCACTCAAAATACAGAGTTTGTTATATACTTGCCGTATAAGACTACCCCCTCTTCCGCACACCTTCCACACACCAAATAAAAGGTAAAACAATATCAGATTTGATTTTAACATTTTAATTTATATTCAAATGCTTATGACATGCAGGAAAACTGTCACACA
>NW_006296221.1:2663103-2665159 GCF_000327345.1 Myotis davidii
CTGGGACCTCACTAGTGCGCAAGTGCGAGCTCTTCAACATTCTAACAGGCACCATGATAGCGCAAAATCGTGAATCTTCAATGCATATGTAAAGAAATATACGGTAACCCGAATTTACCTCACTCGCAAAATCGCACACAGCCAACCATCCACCCAGTATGGTATCGCGATTCGCGATTTTGCCCTATCATACTGGGTGTAGGGTCGGCTGTGTGCGATTTTGCGAGTGTGGTAAAATCGCATAACAGCAAAATCGCATAACAGCCGAGCATACACCCAGCAGTGCTGCTGATGCCTGAACGGTATGTGGAATGAAGTGGGCGGGCATCGGGAGGCCACTATGGCACGGGGCAAGCACTATGGGCAGTCTATCTGAAGTGTACCTGGCGTATAAGACGACCCCCCACTTGGAGGCATATTTTTCAGGGCCAAAAAATCGTCTTATACGTCGGCAAATATGGTACATTTGAAAACCTTTTTTAAAAAATATGTTTTTATTGATTTTTAGAGGGAGAGAAAGGGAGACAAAGAGAGAGAGAAAGAAACACCTATTGGCTGCCTCCTACATGTCCCTCACCAAATCAAGCATATAACCCCAACCCTGATAATGGGCCCCACCTAGATATCCAAGGCAACCTCTGGGTACATGGGACAATACTCAACCAACCAAACCACACTGGCCATGGCTGAAAACCTTTAAAAAAGAGACTCTCCCAGAGCAGGGTCATGTTTTGAAATGTCAGTGCTGTTATCTGTCCAGAGTGTCATTCATACTTTCCTTAACATTTGGTTTTTATAGTTGAGACTTCATTCAATGAAAACATTTAACAAAGACAGAAACAAAACAAATTCGTTTTCGGCTGCTTGATTTAAGAACAGTGAATAAACACCGGGAGAGTTAATAAGCTCCTGTATTCATGTATGTTCTCATTATGTTTACATTTTGGAGACGTGCACTTTATCAGTAGCGAATTTATCCTGAGCTACACTGATTATTTGATGCTTCATTTTGCTTTAGTTAATTTCCTTGTGAAGTGATAAGCAGCATTAAAGTCATGCTATTCTGAGTCTGCTTTCTGAGACAGAGTGATGCGGACTTATTGAATACTTTCACCCTTTCTTTTTAAAATTCATATTTCTATATCATCTATGGAAATTGCCAACCTAAATGCTACTCACTTATGAGCAGGAAAAACCCAGGCTGTTAAAGAAGGAGGAGACAGTGGGATATGTAGGACATGGGTAGAATAAACTGGGTTGGTAGTGGAATTCATTTAAAATAATACCTCAGACGTACTCAATGCTCTAGTAGATTATTTCATTATTCCCACAACAAATCTGTATAGTACGGGCAGTGTATTGGTTAGGGTAGCTGTGTTATACTGATGGAGTAAATGATTCTAGAAGTTTATTTCTTACTAAAGGCCACTGGTGCGGTCCCTTGGCCTGGCCTGCACCCTCTTGCAATCTGGGACCCCTCAGGGGATGTAAGACTGCCATTTTCAGCCAGATCCCTGCAGGCCAGGCCGATGGACCCCACTGGTGCACAAATCCGTGCACCAGGCCTCTAGTATGCCTATAAGACCCTCTCTCCCCCTTACTGCTGAGATTGAGCAGTCTGTTCCATGTTTCCATGTCTGTGTGTTGAGCATCTATCCCCTGGTGGTCAGTGCACATCATAGCATCATAGCTACCAGTCAAACAGTGGGATGGTCAAACAGTCGCTTAGGCTTTTATATATATATTAGAGGCACGGTGTACAAAAATTTATGCACTCGGGTGGGGAAAGGGGGCCCCTCAGCCCAGCCTGTGCCCTCTCACAGTCTGGGACCCCTCAGGGGATGACCACCTGCTGGCTTAGGCCCGCTCCCTGGGGGATTGGGACTAAGATGGCAATCAGACATCCCTCTGGCAGCCTGGCAGCCATTGGGGGATGTCCACTTGCCAGTGGGGAGCAGGCCTAAACTGCAGTTGGAAATCCTTAGCGCTGCTGAGGAGACAGGAGAGGCTCTCACCACCACCGCTATACTGGCAGCCATCAGCCTGGCTTGTGGCT
>NW_006296221.1:2665566-2700625 GCF_000327345.1 Myotis davidii
GTGGGGAATGTTGGCTTCCTCCGTTGCTGGAGCAAGCAAGCCTCCTGTTCGCTTCAGCTGCCTGGCTGCCGGCAGCCATCTTGGTTGACAGTTAATTTGCATATTGCCCTGATTAGCCAATGGGAAGGGTAGGGAAGTTATGGTTAATTACCATGTTTGTCTATTATTAGATAGGATAGATTACCATAATGTCTCTTGTTGGTCCAGATAACTCTGCAAGGAACTATTCTCTATGAGTTGGCTCCTCGTTTGGTCTGCTTTGATATTAACACATGTCTTATCAACAACTCATGCATAACAGTCTCTTAAGTTAAGGGAAGAGGGGTCTGAGAGTCAGGTACAATGATTAAGCCTCCCCATGGAAAGTGATACCCACCATGTTTCTTATATTTCATTGCTCCCAAACAAGTCATGGTTATGCCTAATTATAATGTTTAGGTAAACACAATCTTGCTATGTTCCTAGAATAGAGGGGAATCAGATACTGATGAACAATAATATATCTAATTGACACAAAAGTATACCCCTTTAATAGATGTGGAAACTAGGGTTCAGAGAGGTTGAGTAACCTTTCTAGGGATATAGTGCGAGGTAAGAATGGAGCAGCTGATCAAACCAAGGTCTGTTTGAGGTGAAAGACAATGTTTAAGCACTTTGTATTCTGTTGTCCACAGGAACTAATTCAATTACCTTGCAGATGGTGTGATTCAAATGGTAAAACAAATTTCTTCCAGTTGTTTTTCTTTAAATTCCTGTGACAAGGATTTGGAGGTGATAAGGAAAACCAGATGACTGATGAGTCTTCCATTGAGTCTGGTCTCTAGGAAAACTTTCTGGACCCTTGCTCCTCTGGCCTTTCTGTCTTATATTTCAGGGTAACCTCAGGAAAGGCATTGAATATTATCAGTAAAAGAGAGGGGACAAACAAGTAAAGGAAGAATTTTGTATGTAGGTGGAAGGCATAATCTTGTGATTATTAAAAAGATAATAATGTTAAATAATCCTATTCTAACCTGGCTGGCAGGGCTCAGTGGTTGAGCATCCACTGACCTATGAACCAGGAGGTCATGACACATGCCTGGGTTGTGGGATCAATCTCTAGTGTGGGGCATGCATGAAACAGCTGATTAATGACTCTCTCTTATCATTTGCTAGAGGCCTGGCACATAAAATTCATGCACAGATATAGTCCCTAAGCCTGGCCTGCAATCAGGGCCATCTTCCCCGGCTACCTGCAGCTGGCCCCACACCCTTCTGCCACCCATCCCCAGATCCCCATTCACCATCAGGAGATTGGAGCCTGCCCGCTGGGGGCTGACAGCCGGGGGAAGGGACTGAGAGGTCGGCTGTTCCTGCTTGCTTGCTGGCCCTGCCGTGGGTCGCCCTCTGTGTGTGGGGTGACCAGCGCAGCAGGGGCCTTGTCCTGGTGCTGCCTGCATCCCCCACCAACCACCCTCAGTTCCCTGTTTGCCATCAGGTGATCGGAATCTGCCAATGAAAGGGACTGAGAGATGGTCAGTGCACCTCATAGTGACTGGTCCAGTGGTCATTCTGGTCATTCCGCCATTAGGGTCAATTTGCATATTACCCTTTTAATATATAGAATGTTTATCTCTCCTTCTCCCTTCCTCTCTGAAATCAATAAAAATACATTTAAAAAAAGATAATGATGTCAAGTTAGCCTTATATGGCAATTTGTAGTCTACAAAAGATGGAAGAAACCCACATGTTCTCATTGATTGTGATGCCGTATCAATGAGGTGTGGTTGAGACTGCATCAATGAAAGGCACTCACTAGCATTAAATAGGGACCAAGAACACAGGCCTTAGAGGTAGGTCTGGACTAACTCCCAGCCCATCCAAGGCCAAAGTCTTTGTCGCTTTAGAATTCTTCATCCGTGAATCAGGAGCACAATTCTAACTTCATCGAATGTTAGCAAAGGATACACAAGGTAAGGTTAATAAATCACCGAGCCCATGCTCAGCCAATGCTGGCTGCTCTTCTTCTTATGATGGTTATTGTGAGGGGTTTTTAAACAAAGCATGTGATAATTAGGTTCTATGTGCAATGGTAGATCATAGCAAGAATATTATATTGTTTCTGGAATATTATGATCACTATCACTAGAGAAAGTGAAATATATTTTGAGCATGGCAACCAGGATGAAGAAATTACCTAACACCATCTTACATGGTTTGCTGAAGGAAGTAGCAAGATAGAGCATAGAAAAGAGACACTCACAGAGACATGAGGGTGGGGGTATAGTGTCCGTGGGTTTCTGAAGCATTGCCATCCCACAGAACAGCCTTCAGTCTTGTTCCTATGGAATTAAAAAGTAGTCCAGCCATGGCAGTTGCAGGGGAAGGATATGAGTTCATTTTGAGACAAAGCTGTCAACCATGGAACAGCACTGCATTAGGGGGTAGTGAGCTTACCGTCATTGGTGGTATAAGCATTGTTTGGATGGGTACTGAGAAGGTTGTGGGGATTCAAGCGGCAGTTGAGTGATTAGAGAAACCTTAAAGGATAAGACTGAGTTTTGTGATTCTAATTCTGGGCGCTCAATAGAATTATCCAGAGAGATTTTAAAAAATATGCCACTGTCTTGTGCCTCGCCCCAGACCAGTGAAATCAGAATCTTTGGGATGAGGCCTCAGCAACAGCAGTTTTATGAAGCTTCCTAGTTGGGTTTTCTCTAGTCTATTGTGCTGTCAAGGTGAAGAACCACTGCTTTAAAAAAAAAAGAAGTAGGCCCCATGCCAGGCACCCCAGTCACATATCTTAAAACTACGGATAATCGACTCAGAACTACTGGAGTGAGCAACAGTAAGGAAGCAGGACAGAGTGTGGTTAGATTGGGTTTGGTTGAGCTCCAAATTTTGAAGAGTCCATCTAAATAGAAGCCTCTGAACATTTTGGATAACAATTTGGGAAAAGACTTGCGGTTCCATGGTCAAGTTGAAATGCCTGTTGCAGAATATCTTCTGGGGAAGGGGAGATGTATGCTAGATGCTCAGGATTCAGCTTCAGGCATGTGTCTAATTGTACCCAAATAAGCTTGCTATCTTTCATATTTATTGATTGCTGAGTGATTCATAGAGTATTGGGGGAGATGTGTTCAAATGAAATGTGTGGTTTCTATGTAAAGTAGCTAATTTTTCTAGGATACTCCAGCTCACTGATGCAAGCTTGCAGAACAATGCAAATTCTGGTGTGTGTGTGTGTGTGCGCGCGCGGGTGTGTGTTAGGATGGAAAAACAGAGCACACATAGAAATGCATATTTCTAGGGCATGGAACATGCCTCCACTTCCCTCCTCTGACTTTTACGCCAAAAGCATAAGAATGACCCATTGTCCACTGGCCCTGGCCCTGGTTACTACTCCTAGTCTCTGGACGCTCAGTGGCTGAGATGGCCTCCGACCTGACCAGTTGGCAGCTGTCAGAGTAGCCCCATGTGTCCCAAATTTGTTCCTGTGTGGCTTTTCCCTGCCGATACCTCATCCTCTGGCATGGCATTTTCTCCACGACAGTCTGTCCCCTCACGGCCCTCGCTGCCACTTTGGTAAAGGCTTGCAACAACAAAGAGTACCAGCCCCTGGCGAACCCAGTTTGTGCCAGCAATATCAGCAATGGAAGAGGCCTCCCCCAGGCTGGAAGAAGACTGGAAGAAAGGGCTTCAGCAAGAAGCGAGCTGGCAGGTAAGAGATGTCCTCAGTTCCAGACAGACCCAAATCTCTCAACTCTTTCAGTTCAAGTCTGGGCACTTCCCATCAGTCTGTTTGCAGAATGGCATTGTCTGCAGGCACATTCATTTGGGAAAGTCATCGTTAGTTTCCATTTCTTTTTAAACCATGCAGATAAGACTCCAGGATGCATTTACTCTAGATTATTGAGCCAGCTAATAGAGTTTTACAAATCTATAGGTGCTGCTAAATATATGTTTTCTTAATAAAGGCCCTTGAATTACAAGTTGCAGGTGGATATCAAAGGGAACATGCAGATTTGGTTGGTGGGAGTATACATTCCTTGAAGTAAAAATTTAACACAACATCTGTCATCAGACTTTATGGTGGTAGCAACTTGGAATGAGGGGTCTTGGTTTTCACTTATTTTGATGAGTTGACCATTCTTTCAATGCAGCTGTGTGCCTTTCTTATTTATGCTGAACTCATAATAGCTAGAAGCTCTGTGGCATGCAGAGAGTTCAAGCTAAAGGATTCATTTTGGTGTAGAGGCAGTTTTCATTAAAATATACAAAGCGGTACTGTTTATACGTTATAATACCTATTTCAAATTAGCGAAATTATATGCTCCTGTCTCATAAGCTGCCAACTGAAATCCCTTCCTAAATCCTGTTGAATGGCTTTGATTACTCTTCTTCACATTACACATTACACACCTCTAATGCATATTTTTACGCATCCACTCCATTGCCATTTAATTAGACAACAATATTGAAGAGCGATGCCAGAGCTTTTTTCATTTTTTAAACTCCGCTGCCTTATGGAAAAAGAATACTTCCATGCACGAAGCATTTCTTATGGGTGGTGTTGGTTAACGCGAAACTGTGATTTTCCATTTAGTCTGCAGCGGAAAGTTTCATATAGAAATGGTAATGGGGAATGAGTCGATTTCCAACATCAATATTTAAAAGTGAGTCCCCCTTTTTATACAAAGAGGAAAGCTTTTCATAAGCTTTCTCATTTGCAATAGAAATTTCAGCAAAATATAGGGGTGATATTGACAGGCATGCTTAGTTCTGAGCAATGGCGAAGATGTTAAGTTAGGAGCTTCAGAAAAAAACATCCTGTAACCTGTGTGAAATGAAAGTCCTTTCACTCCGAGTGGGAGTATTATTTAGGAAGTAGGAAGTGATACCAAAGAAATCTGCCTGCTGCCATAATGATGCCATGTGGGGTCTCCAGGGAGGGTGTCTAAACAAATATTCAGATAGTCTATGGTATGTTGATGTGTCTTTTGGACTTTTGCCTTTTGTTTACATGTTTTCCTCTAGAAAGTTGGCATCTTATGGAGTCTTCATTTCTAAGAAGGCTAAAGGGAGGCAGGATTTGAGGTGATGACTCAGAGAGTTCTGTGAACAAAATCTTTAAACTATAAGCATGACATCCACATGTGCATGCATCCTATCAATGTGAACATCCCATGGACCTTTAGCTGGGTAATTTCCCCCAAGGCAGATCATGAAAATATTCTCTGTGCTACCTGCCTTTGCCTCCAAAGTTGTGACCCAGTACAGCTGGTCAACCCCTGTCATTTCCACTGTAGTAACCAAAGCTCTCCCTATAGGCAGCGGTTATGAAAGGGGCATCTTGCTTTCCCCAACTCTTGGTAATGCATGACGCTGGGTGGAAAGGATGCCACAAAGTATTAGCTTCAGCTTCACCATCATCTGGCTTTCCAGCCCTCTGTGATCCTTCTTGCCACCCCCACTCTCAAGTCACCCAGATTGCCATACTGGATCCCACATGCATGGAGCCAGCACATTGCAAGCTGATAATCTGTTCCTAAGGGCCCAAGAGAGGAAATTTTAAATCTAAAATTTAAAATTTTAGATAGCACTAGGTGAGGGACCTATTTTGGCCATCCATGGTAGTGATGGAGTTGGGGGAAGCTTTAAAAACCAATTGTGATTGATGTTCATGCTTTAATTTAGTTAAGTACTGCATTTCTTATTGAAACTTATCCAATACTACTTTCCTACCTAGCTACAATTGACCAATCAGTGTCAGGTGTGTGTGTGTGTGTGTGTGTGTGTGTGTGTGTGTGTGTGTGTGTGATACATAAACCAACATTTCCAAGAAGCCTAGAAGGAAGGTACAATTGCCCTCACCACCCCCACTTTACCGATGAGAAATTAAGACTCAAGGAGGTTATATAACCTGCCCAAAGCCATCCAGTATTTAGGTTCAGGCTTGTTTGGCTCCAATGCCTGTGTTCTTCCCATTTTGGTTGCTGTGCCATCTGAATTGAATTTTATCTTATGGAATAATAGCTTCTGAGCAGCTGTGATGTGGGCAGGCAGGAAGCAGGAGGAAGAAAGGGAAAAGTATGCCGATCTTCTAATGGAATAATCAATCTCTGAATCATTAAGACTTTAATAAAATGTTCTTTACTAGTTTATTTGTTAACCCTTACTCCAGACCAGGCACTAAGCTACATTTCTAACTCTTTTAAGTACTCTAACAGATAAGATCTATTGCTATTATACAAATGGGGAAAGTCAGGCTCAGAGGTATAAGGGAATGCACCCAAGGTCACACAGCTACTAAGATATTGAAAAGGGATGTGGACCTGCTGGAATCCAAAGCCTATACTCTTATACAAGTCTGCCTCTCAGAGTGTATTTTTAAATTACATTTTGATCATACATATTTTAACGATCTCATCTCACAAATGATGTGATGAGATTTGATCCTTGAGATGTTCCTCTGATAGTATTTTTAAAATAAATTAGGAGTTGGGCAAAAATGCCTTACTCACTTCTTCAGAATGTATTTTAATTGGGTGCCGTTTGCCTTAAATGAACCAGCTTGCCCATTGAGTTGGAAATGAACTAGATACAATTTCTAGAATCAACTGTAAATCTGAAAATACATTTAAGCATCTAATTTGTACTGGAGAATGAACAGTGGCTGTGTCACAGTTAATGCTCCTGTCTTGCATAGCCCACCTCAGCTCTGAGGAGAGCTCAGGAATGGAGATGGCAGTGGCTTCTGCCACCAGGTAACCACCTGATCACTGGAAAACTTACTTAAAGCAGTACCTTTGCTTCTTCACTTATAAAGGCAGATGCTTATGCTCCAGTGAGGCCTGGAGGTGAGATGGGAGGAGACTTGATGATGCTTCATTGTTCTGGGCAACTGTCAGTTGAAAGATATTATGAAGGGGCAAGTGATTCATTTCTGGGTGATGTTTTATCTTGGGTTGGTTCCCTTTAAAATAACTGATGTAATTTCAGTGTGGACCAGTCTATCGATACTGTTTGTCTGTGCCTGTCCCTCCCACAAGAAGATGAATTCCTCAAGGATAGAGATGCATCTTGTCTTTGTGTCTCTGCACTCAGCACTGAGCCTGGCATACACACTCAATCCTTGATGATGTTTGCCTAACTGAAGGGAATTGAAAATTTGATCTGCAAGGAAGCTGAGACATGCTCTTGGTCTGACTTTGCACTTGAAGAACTGAGGCTGAGGGAGGCTGAGTGGTTGTCCTGAGTTCCACTGCAGTTAGTGGGGAGCAAGAATGAGGCTCTCTCTGTTCAGCCTTCATTCTTTCCCCTGTATTGCTTCACCATAAGCTTCCTATGCCTTGACTTTTTCATTTGTAGAGTTGGAACTAGAGTATATCATCCATGCCTGTTTATTTATCACTAGAGGCCCAGTGCATGAAATTCATGTACTGGTGTGTGTGGGGGGGAACCCTCAGCCCAGCCTGCACCCACTCGCAGTCTGGGAGCCCTCAGGGGATGTCCAACTGATGGCTTAAGCCCATTCCCTGGCAGTCAGTCATCCTTAGAGTTGCCATGGAAGCGGGAGTGGCTCCTGCCACTGCCTCTGTGCTTGCCATTCGGTAGCCTGGCTACTGGCTGAGCAGCACTCCTGTTGTGGGAGTGCACTTACCACCAGGGGGCAGCTCCTGTATTGAGCATCTGCCCTCTGGTGGTCAGTGCGCATCATAGCAACTGGTTGTTCTGCCATTCGGTTGATTTGCATATTAGCCTTTTATTATATAGGATGGTATCCCTCCCTGGATAGGAACTATAACATAAGGGTCAAGAATGAGATCTAGAACCAGACTTCTGCATGCTAACCCTGGTATCATCAACTTTTAACTATGTAACATTGGTAAAGTTTCTAACCTTTCTGTGCTTCAGTTTTCTCACTATGGAATCTCCATTCCATAATTGTTCTAGTTACCTTATAAGGTTGTTGTGAGGATTAAATGAGTTAATTTATGGAAATTACTTAGCAGAGCACATAAGTAAGTACTGTTTAGTGACTATGGGGTGTAATGTACATGTCAACTACTACCTATCTATTATTTATTTAATGAGACAGCCATTTAATGTGGTGTGTGTGTGTGTGTATGTGTGTGTGTGTGTGTGTGTGTGTGTGTAAATACCTATTGTGTGAAAACACATCCATACCTAAGTGTATGAGAAAGTGATCAGACATATTGCTCTTCAACTTGAGGTCATGGTGGGTAGAATATAGCAGGTCATAGTTGTAGGATAGTAAAAAATGCTCCATATATTATAGAAGCATTGAGGACTGGCTTCCAATCTGTCTAAGGCAGTGGTCGGCAAACTCATTAGTCAAAAGAGCCAAATATCAACAGTACAATGATTGAAATTTCTTTTGAGAGCCAAATTTTTTAAACTTAAACTATATAGGTAGGTACATGTTATTAACTTAATTAGGGTACTCATAAGGCTTGGGCCCCTCTCAAGGGGCCCAAGAGCTGCATGTGGCTCATGAGCTGCAGTTTGCTGACCATGAGTCTAAGGGGTTACATGTAGGGGGTAATAACAGAGCTAATTAAACAAAGAGGAGTTAAGCCACACAAATAACTGTTTAGGCCAAGAGAGAGAATGCATCATAGGCACGAAGGAGAGAGATTCTAAAGTATGCGTTGAACCACCAGTTGTCTTTTGGTGGATCCTTTTAGAGTGGGCAGAAGTGGCAGTGTTGAGTCCAAAGAGACAGGAAGGAGAAGATCCCATGTGGTCAGACCAAACAGCTTCAAATAGCAGTAGAGATCCATAGATGTGTTGTAAGCAGAGACATCAAATCTTTTTAAATTTTATTTTGTGTGTGTGTGTGTGTGTTAATCATTATCTGAGGATATTTTTTCCATTGATTTTTAGAGAGAGCAGAAGGGATGGAGAAGGGAGGGAAGGGGGAGAGAGAGAGAGAGAGAGAGAGAGAGAGAGAGAGAGACATTCATTGGTTATTTTCACTGAGGCAGGGGATTTAACCTGCAACCAAAGTATATGGCCTTGACTGGGAATCAAACCCATGGGATTTTGATGGGTAAACCAATGGTCTAACCACTAAGCAACACTCGCCAGGGCATAAATAGTTTTTTTCTGGAAAGATAAGATCATTCTGACTTTAGTGTGAGGATAAATTGAAGTACAGTAAGACTAGAGTCCAGAAACAGAGTTAAAAAGCTGCTTCTCCACTTTAAGTGCAGGCTGGCTGGATCATGGACACAAGATGGAGGTGGAAGGGCAGGTTCAGAAATATCAGAAGATATGGCCTCAGGATTTGGTGAGGGATAGATGCCGGGTATAAGGGTGTGGGAAGAGTCAAGTGACCCCCAGGTTTCTCTTTAGGGTGGCTAGGTGGATACAGGTGCCACCATCTGAAAAGAGATAAGCAGAGAAGAAGGTGATCTCTGGGCTCATGATGGGGTTGATAATAACTAACAAAATAAATAGTGGATTGGAAGAGAGTTATAAGAACAAGGAATAATATACGTTATTTTTTATACCAGGAGGATAAACAAAGCCCTATGAAGACTCAGAAAACTCAGGAAGAGTTATCATTCACCAAGAGCTTACTTTGTCCCATGCGCTGTTTTAGGCATTTGATTTATATTAACTCATAGAATCTTCACCATTGCGGCATTAGGGAGATACAAGTAGTATCCTCGTTTTGTAGATGAGGATGTTTTAGAGACATTAAGATTACTTAACAAGTACATGGGACGCAGGAAGCCTGGATCCAGAGCTTTTAAGTACCCTAGGATTATGTCCATCCATGTAGAGCAAGGGAGCAGGACAATTTCACAGAGTAGGTGGCCTTTGAGCCAAGCTTTTAAGGAGGAGTGCAATTTGTGAGCAGTAAAACACTGCATTAGACTCTGGGCTCTACTACTTCACTGATAGGGGGTATGCTCAACTTGTAGCACAGAGGACAGTCTCTTCCATGTCTCTGGGTTCAGCTGTTGTCCTAAAGTTATAGGACTAACTGAGTTTGTCAAGGTGGTGCAGGCCAACTCCACAGCTCCCGACAGAGGTTGCACATGGTGAAGGGTGCCTCTAGCAAGCCGGCCCAATGCCCAGCAGGTCTGTGCCCAGAAGGCTGTGGGGTCTGGGAAATGGTAGGCCTGGGAACTAGAAGGCCTGACTAGGGAAGGTCCAGCAGTCCTAGGTGTGTGACCTCTGGCAAGTCCTCACCTCTGTGAGCTGTTTCCTTCACTTAAATGTGGGTGTGCTTGGCACATAGCAGGTATTCAGAGATGAAAAACAAAATACCTACCTCCTAGGTCAAAGTTCAGTGAAGAATGCTTTCTGATATAAAGCATTTTACAAGTATAAACTTTTATTTCTAAAAACAGAAATGAAAGAGAATTGTATGTTTGAGATAATACCAAATACAAAAATAGTTTTGTGTACTCTTTACCTTCCCTTCAAATTCAGTTACCATTCTGTGTTTCAGTTTCCACATAGGAAGGAAAATCAACAGGTTTGATGTTGTTTTCTCCTCTCAGGAGAGGATTATTTTCTTCACATTTGAAGCACCTTAACATTGGGACAATGGAGCAGCAGTTCATATTTTGAGTTTACTTCATGTTTAGAAAAATCTGCTAAAAGACACTAATGTCATCTATCAAATGAGGAAATCATGATGATGGGTCAGAATCAACACTTAAAGATGTAGCCTGACCTGTTGTAACTTTATGTCAAGAGTGATCTGATGGGCCCAGCAAGAAATGGTTTGAAGGTAGAAGCAGAAAGAGTTCAGGTTCCTCAGAAAACAAATTCCATCTTTTCTGCTGTTGTTGCATTTCTGGCACAATGGTATGTTTGAGAAGAACCCTTTCCTCGCTGGTTGTACTTACTTGTTGCCTTTTAAATATTGTGGGATTCATTCATTCATTCATTCATTCGGCCAAAGAAGGTGAATGTTTGATGTATGTCTTACATTCAAATACCATAGATTTATGAGACTAGACGGGACTTTGGGATGACATGTCATTGTTTTCATCTTAGATGCTCTTCACTCTGAACGGAAGCAAGTCCAAAAGGCTGAAGACAGATGACCTTGTAGAGCTTTCTCTATAATTCATTCCTAAGGTCTAACAAACAATTCTTAGGCTGAGGAAATTCTTCCTCGGGGTGGATTTAAACCACGCCTGTTACAGTCCCACTCCTCCATTCTTCCTGGAGGTGGAGAAAAACAGCTCAGTCACTGTCCTCAGGAATCAGCCTTCCCAGCCTTGAAGATCGTTATGAAAGCAGCCCTCAGCTTTTGCTTCTCAAGGCTCAGCAACCTACATCCTTAGGTGTAATTCTTCATTTCCATCTTCTTGAGTTTCTGTGAACCTTCTCCAAGTCTGCTCATTACCCTTAACTTCTAGAGGCTAGAACTTTGTAAGAGGATCTAGCTAGGGCTAACCAGTGGTGATCATTGGCTCATTTATTTAACCAGCTAATACCCTTGTATGAGCTGGACATTTTAAATACTGGACCTCTAAGCAAAGCCCTGAGGGTACAATGATAAATAAAAACAGCATAATGTAGCATTTAAAAGACTGGTTTGTATCCTGGGTGGATCACTGCTTATCAGCTGTATGACCCTGCATTTTACTTAAACTCTAATTCCCAGTTCCCTTACGGGCAAAATGAGATAATAATAGTACCTACCTCATAGGGTTGTTGTGTGGAAAAATACATGTAATATACTTGGAAGAGTGGTTGACACATATAGTCATGGAACTTTTAAATAAAATAAAAATTAAGTAAGATGCATACCCTGACCCCTGGGTTGTACCCTCTCTACTTGGAAGGATAAATGAATAAAGAAACAACTAATTGTGTGTTTGGTGCACTAGTCACAGTCTGAGTGTGTGGACTGAAGTTCAGAGGACCAAGAGGAATTATTCTTCAGGGCATCGGGAATTGTTTCATGGATCAAGGAAGGTGAACTGTTCATATACTTAAATTCACATACCATTGACTTATAGGCTGGGAGAGACCTTGGGATGACATCTCATTTTTCATTTTTACCTACAAATCACTAGGTTGGATCTTAGGAGAAGACTTAGGGCTTTCTAGGTGATGAAGAGAGTGAGTAGGTGTTTCAGTCAGAGGGAGTCTCATGAACCAAGAACCAGAGGAGTAAATGTTGGGCACATGTTTGAAAAGTGGTCAGGGGCTGGTTGTGCCCTCGGGTTTGATGGGCAGTGAGGCTGGGAGGAGGTTCTTCCATCTGGGTGGCATCAGATCATACATGGAGTTGGAGGCATCAGGGAGGCATTCACCTTATCCTTAACCTAATCCATGCTCGTGGGGCTTTATTTTAAGAAGTAGTAGATCAGTTAAGGAGGCTGCCATAGCACTTGATGTTTCTCTTCTAGTCATTTTTTTTTTTTTACTCTGTCTTTGATCAGAGTTATGTGTCAACCCCTGGAGGCCAGAATCTGAATCTTGTTCATTTCTTGTTTTTCTCAGGGCCTATCCTAGCACTAGGCACAGAGTAGGCTTCAGCCACGTGTGTTGAAATCAAGTTTCTGAAAAAAAAAAAAAAAAAGAAATCAAGTTTCTGTGTGCAAACAGTGCCCTTGTCTGCCTGTTCTAGGACGACCCATTGCGCTTATGCATGAATGAACAATGCAAATACATGAACCCAGCAATTCTACAGTTTTCAAATTTGACTCAATTTCGAGCACCTCTTGGGAAGGGAATAGTTTTGTGTAAAACTCCAGAAATCCAATATGAGAAACAAATTCTCCCCGTGGGGTCTTTGCTATTCACATTCAGCTTCCTGTTCTCCTGGCTCCTCATTCAAGGCTGGTTATTCTGACTGGGGCCTGACGAACTCCGAGCAAGCCTGACTTACACTCTTTTCTTCTCCAGCTCCTTGAGCAGTGACTTTCCTAGCTTACAATTCATGCTGACAATGGCTAAAGCACATTTGAGAGGCGAGGGCAGCCTTTCAAAGAAGGTTGAGGGGAAAAGGCAGCTCTTGAGTATCTAAGAGACAAATATGTTTTACATCAAGTTCCCCTGAAAAAATGTCAACAGCAGTGAGAAATGCTCAAGTCGTAGCAGCTGGTTGAATATAGCGACTCTCACTTGGGGCACAAAAGCCACAGTTTTCTATCTAATTCTCTACTCAATCATTCCATGGCCCCTGTCTCAAGCTCAATTTAAGCTCAGTCCCCAGTACACAGAGCCACTGCATAGCCTATAAAGAAATGACTGGCTGAGGGACTGAGGGGAGGACAGAGCCATGTGGTGACCCAAAGCTTGAGTTACCAAGCCATCCTAGGGTCATGTGACATCCCTCCCCAATGCCTCTCACAAAGTCCACTTAAAATAGGTCATTTCTCCTTTAGCTTTTAAATTGTGATCATCTCCGCCTGATAGGATAATACACTTCTGTTCAAAATGCTCATTCTATGTGTTGGGGAAACAGTCAAATTTAGTGGAGACTGTGGGGGCAGGGTGGAGGGAGGAAGACCCTTGAATTGTAAGTTTGCCTCCAGGGCTTTGAATTGAAATGGAGCTGGGCTGACTCTCAGCAGAATTCCATTTACTGTTGGGGACTGTTTGTCTTTTTCAGAGGAGTTCGGGTGAGCAATAAATATGACTGCTCCATAGGGAGAGCGTCCTAGAAACTGTTGGATCTTTCTCTACACATGTCAAGTGTATTTCAGTTTTCCAAAGCACTTTTCCATGTATAGTCCCTTTTCAATCTCATAGAAGCCAGAGGGAGGAAGTGGCAGCAGGATTGTTATTACCCATGGTCAAATGAAGAAATGGGCTGGCATGTTAAAAGAGCCCGGCCCAGCAGGACCAGGACTAGAACCTGGGTCTGCCGTGCAGTCCTGTGTTTGTTCACTCAATTAAGCTGCCTCTCTGTTCACTGGTCAAGTGTAAACTTCCCCAAAGCTTGTAAACAACGATGTCCTTCAATGAATACTTACTTAGCCTCAGTCAATTGTCCTCTTCTTTAAAACATGTGACATTTAAAGCTGAAATCTTTTTTGTGATTGGTTCAGAGGAAGAGGTTCTCCCTCCAGCCCCAGCTACAGGAAATGTCTGGTGGAGAGGCAGGGTGCTCACATCCCTCCTTTCGTCTGTGCTGATTACAGAGCTGCAGGCCCGGGCTTCATGCAGAGGTGGGGTCCAGCCAGCTGTCACACAGTCAGTAACCTGGGATGTGCTGCAGAAACACGTAATGCGTGTAACACTATCACAGACTTTATTCTTAGCATTGCTGGAGTCCTTTCTGACCCAGGGAAAGGAGGCACACCGTTTCTGACAACAGCTCCTGGCCCAGATGTGACTTAAATAGCATGCATCACCCCAACCCCACTGTGTGGGGGAATGAAAGTTCCAGTGCATCTGAGATTGAACTAATGAGGCCCAGATGTTTTCTTGAGATGATTTTGGAAACTGAAATGGCCAAGAAGTCACCTGCTACAGCTTTGTTGTTATTATTTGTGTGAGAGTGATATAAACTCTTGGGTGCATTGGTCTTTGAAATCTTTTCTTTAGTACTTGATCTTGGTGTTCACACAGAACTTGCGGAACTGCATCTTATGTTGTACTTTTCCTGCATTGTTAATGTATTTATTTATCTTTAGTTTCACCTGCCTAGAATCAATCTTCTCTCTCCCATTTCCTTTCTCAACCAAAAAAACTTCAATAGAAACAAAAAAACCCTCATAGTCACCCTTAAAAACTCTGATCATTAAGTCATGCTACCTTGAAATTCTAGAATATAATCATAGTTATATTACTTACAAGAATGAACTCTGGAGTCAGACAATGGGAGGTTGAATCCTGCTTTGCAATTGAGTAGTTGGATGAATTTAGACATATTTTTCCTCTAAAGCCTCTATTTCACTCCCTTTAAAATGGGGTTACAATAGTGACTTTCTTTTAAAATGGTTATGAAGATTAGAAGAAATGATATACCTAAATCCCTAAGGCAAAGTGAGTAACATATAGAAAGCACTCAGTAAAAATTAACAATTATTATTGTCATTGTAAAGGTGTTTCCATTTAGACCAAGAGCATGACAGTGCTGTTCACAATTTCATTCATTCTAACCTGCTAATGCATGGGACAGAAGTAAGATCTAAAAAAGAGGAGACAAAAATAATCATAATATCAGGTTAAATTATTGTCTACATAGGAAAGCAAAGATATTCAGAAAAATAGAAAAATTTTTAGAAAAAATGAGACTTGAGTTGGTTGATTCAACATAGATATACAAAATTAATAACTTTCCCATTTAGCAGTGATAACCAGTTAGAAAATATGAAGATAAAAATCATTGAAAAGAGCACTAAAATATAAACTATCTAGGAATAAGCTCAGTAAGTGATAGTACAGACTCTGTATGCAGAAAATAGTAAAATTTTAATAGAAGGCATAAGAGAAGGCTTGGATGGAAAAAGGTGCCATTTTCCTAGAAAAAGGGGATTAATAATGTCAACCCTTTGATTCTTCTTAAATGAATGTACATATTTAATGTAATTCTAATCAAAATCATGTTGCTGCTGTTGTTTTCTGGAAACTTGACCAAGTATTTAAAGTTCATCGTGAATAATAAATAGAGTGAAAGAACTAAAATCACATTTAAAAAGAAGAACAGTAAAGCAGGCTTTTTCTCTAGTAGATATTATAATGTACTATAAAGTTATGATAATTAAAACAGGATGTTATGGTGTAAGAATCCATAGACGAATGGGGTTGAAATACACCAGAGCAGGCTCTAGTAAATATAAGAGTATAGGATGGGAATGTGGTGAGGGTTAGATGACGTGTTTGTGTAGGAACTGACAAGTGTGCAATAAGTGTTGTTGAGTCACCTGACCAGAAGAGAATACTACAAGTTGAATTTCAGAGGGATAAGAGTAAAATAGACAATTCAAAAAATAAAAATAAAAGGAGAAAATATAGATTAATATTAATCTAATTTTGGACTGGGAATGCTTCGCAAGCATACAGGAAGAGAGTGATAATTTTCGTTTTGTAAATATTTAAAAATTCTCTGTGTCAGAAATGTAATAAACAAACAAAAAACTAACTAACAGTAAAGTGGAAATGTTTTTGACAAACCTGGTCTAAAAGACCTGATATGTTTAACAAATTAAAAGTCCATGCAAATAAGAAGTAACCTAACATTACACTGGGGGGAAAATGAGTTTGATTCCTGAGCAATTAACAGGAGATAAAATGTATGAAACAAGTTGTAGTCATATTTGTCAGCAGAGAAAGCCAAGTTAAAAAATAAAAAGACACAACTGGTAAAGATGTTGAGAAATAGTAATGTTGGTGGCGAAGTTGGTGATGATGGGGTGACTCTCACATGGCCGCAGTACTGCCTCTGCCTTTGGGGCTTTAATTATTACCATCTTTCTGGAAATAAATGAGGTAATATGTATTAATAGCTTAAATAAAAAATACCTGAATTAATGTTATTCTAGAAATAGATCCTAAGAAAGTTTTCAGAGACAAAGATATAACTTTATGTAAAAGGATATCTGTTTTAATGTTGTTTATTTTAATGTTGTTTGACTAACCTTAAATTTCCAGTTATAGATTAATGGCTACATATACTATGATGTAGGCATCAAAAGTGATGTTTTAAATGTTTTATGTAGGGATGTTTGCTTTTGATATATGATTAATTGAAAATAGTGGAAAATATACTTTGGAGTAAATATGGTACCTGAAACCCAACAAAAGACAATAAAGATATAAAAATGGGTTAAACCTCAAAGGACAAAGAGAATAAAAGAAGAGATGACATTGGTGAACAAATAACTACATTTGAAAACTCAGAAGAGAATAAACAAATGGCAACTGGCTTGGCATAGCATTAAAATAAGAATTAAATTTAAGCTTGTAGGGGGAAGAATCAACAGAAAGCAGGCTGTTTGCACTGCCAAATTCTGGGAGTGCTCCAGCATCAGATATACCAGGTACTTTAGAAGGTGAGGATAAGAGGCGGAATGGAACACAGGTGAGTAGGCTGAAGGTAGATGGAAAGAGGAGAGCCCAGATCCCACTGGTCCAAGGCAAAAAACAGATGGTTCAGATCCTAATGCAGTTGAGCCAGATAAGATTTGGATTTGAGGACGATCAGGCGCCTTGGAGAGACAGGCCATAATAAGGAAGCTTCCAATGCAAGTCTGCAAACTGAACAATGAGACCCCAGTATTCTCTTCTCTTCCAAAATGTTGTCAGCTTACCTTATGCTCTGCCAGGGAGAAGAGTGGAGGATTCCTTTCTGGGGAAACTGACCAGTTAAATAGAAAAGGCTTCCTAGGAAGAGGTCAACTCTGGTTCATGTCATACTGCAGCAAAGCCCACCCCTGGGATCTCCTTCCCCTGCACCTGGAAGCGCCCGTCAGCCTTGGATGTCGGACTCTTTCATGGAGCAGATGATCAGATGTTACCAGAAGGCCTCTAATATGAAAGAGAGAGACAAAAACAGAAATGGAAATGAATTGGAGCAAATTTAGGCAATGTAGAGCAGAGGGAAATATCCTCTGCCTTCCTCCTTCTTTCTCAATAGAAATTTCATCTTCTGTAAACTTGTATCGAGTTAGTGAGTTAGTGACTGTCTCTAGCCACTATGCGGTACACCTGAAACTAATACAAAATAATATTGAATATAAGCTGTAATTGAAAAGATTTAAAAAAAATAATTTGAAAAAAGATGGAGGATTTTTATTATGTATTCCATGTGAGTTTCATTCAAAGAGTTAGGAATTGTGCTGTTAAGAAAATTATTTTTTGAGGATAGGCATAATTAGCATATAAATTGTGATTTGAGTGGGCTGGATTTGTTGTTACTCTGGGTTTGGGTTCGAAGTGTGACTCTTCCACTGATTAGCTGTTTCATCTTGGGCAAGCTACTTTATCTCTCTAAGCTTTGGTTTTCTCATCTGTAAAAGGGAAATAAAAATAATAGGTATTTCAGAGGATTAAATCAGACAATGAATGTAAAGGGATGCACACAGTCCCTGGCTCATACAAGAGGTTAGGGCATGTTATGATTGTGGGAGCAGTAGAAGCATAGTATGGGGTAGGGAGGGAGGGGAGTAGTGGGTCCCAGGAAACCCTCTACAGATATTGTACCTCTGGTCATATTTATAATGTTGAAATTACATTAAATGGCTATTGGGAACTATGACAGAAAAATGTGAGAGGAACTTGGAGATATATAGGGAAACTAGTCAAAGTGATGTGGTACCCATTTTAGGTTTCACGCCTTCACCAACCACTGTCCTGGGTAAAAGCTGGCTCTACCTCTGGTTGTGGTATTTAACAATTGAAGCAAAACTAGTATTAGCGATATATTACAAATTTTATTATTTCTTCCAGTTATCCACTGAATATGAGACATCTCTGAATATAAAGTAGGTCTGAGAATTACTTGAGAATTTCATGGGTAACAGTTCTAAGAAGTTGCTAAGCAAAAGTGGAATGCTTGACCTTGATCCCTTGCCTCTAGAGGTGACTGGTAGAGACCACCAGCGGTCACACTTTTTCACAAGGAAGCAGAATGGATCCTTAGGTTGCTGGGTCTATAATGTCAAACCGGTATGATGGTTTTCTTGTTTTTAAGAAACACACCAGTCATGGTACAGAGTATTTTGAAAACATGATGTATTATTTGATGACAAGTCCTGTTCCCTGATATATGAGGTGGAGATGGGTTCATATAAACCTGAAGGTTTCTGCAGAGCGGGGGAGGTGGGGGAGTATATGATGCATTTCTCTCTTTCACCTGAAACTGTTCCTTGGTTTTTTGGATTTGAAGGGAAGAGAATGATCATGAGGGCTCACTTAGGTGTTGCCAAAGCAAAACACTGGCATCTGTGAGGGTGCCAGCAGGGTCTTCCTTCCTTCCGCATTCCTGGAAAGCACTCCCTGTCTCCTAGGGAAGGAGGGAGCTTCCTATTCATTGCACTTTGTTCATACCATGGTTCTGAATACCCAACATCTCTCTGTGCAGATTTGGAGATGCAGGAAACACTTGGTCAGGCAGATTCTTAAGGGCCAAAATATCCAGTTATTTGTATTCCACTGCACTGGGCAAATAACTTCAGTCAGTGAGAGTTCCCACAGGGAGAACACTCCACCAAGCTTTCAGGGAATTCTATGAAGGAATGAAAGGGCTAGGCTGACTTCAAAGTACAAAGATGAGGGAGGGAAAGAATGAAGGGGATCATGTGGGAGAAATGACTTCCACGGAGAAAGGTGATATAAAGATGGAAATCATCAGGGGAATTGGGGGAAGGTGACTGAGGAGAAAGCTGCTAATGTGTGTGGTAGTATACATTTAATTCTCACACCAAACTTAGGATACAATTCTGTAATTATTCCCATTCACAGACAAGGAAACAGAAGGGTGGAGAACTTGCTTCTCTGTCAGGTGCCCAAGCTCACATGGTGCTAATAAATGATGTCTTCTCAGGTCTTTCTGGTTCCAAAGGCTCTCAGGTTTCTTCCCCTTGCTTGAGGAACATTAATTTATTTCCAGGTATTTTGCAGTTATTGACAATCCTCCTTGCTGGTATCCTCCCTTCTTACTGTTTGTTGGGCCAATACACTTTTTCTTCTGATAACAATTTTCTTTAACAGAACCCTCTATCAGTGGTTGTCAACCTCCTGACCCTTTAAATACAGTTTCTCATGTTGTGACCCCAACCATAAAATTATTTTCGTTGCTACTTCATAACTGTAATGTTGCTCCTGTTATGAACCATAATGTAAATATCTGATATGCAGGATGGTCTTAGGCGACCCCTGTGAAAGGGTTGTTTGACTGCCAAAGGGGTCGCGACCCACAGGTTGAGAACCGCTGCTCTACATCAATGAGGAGGAGGCTTTGGGCATCCAGGCTAAATGCTGTTTCCATGTCTCTCTTTGGGTGTGGGCTGGACACCCAACGAGAGACAGGGTAGTTCAAAGACATCACAGCTCTTCCTTGCCCTCTCTCCAGCTGGCTCACATTCCACAGACTGAGGTACACTGGCTAACAAGGCCTTGCAATTGCCTGTAAAGAGGAAAGGCCAGTTTAATACTAGTCAGTAGCATGCAATTGTCCAATCCTGGCTCTACCTCTAGCAGCTGTGAGAACTTGACCATTTAGTTAGTCTCTTTGTGCTAATCTTTGTGTTTCCCCATCTGTAAAATGATGATGATAATGGTAGCTGCCTCATAGGACTGCCCTGAGGATTAAATAAGAAAATATCATCACCATCACCATTACCATCATCATCATGGCACTACCATCCCCAAAGATGGTTGAGCATCGTCCTATGCACCAAAAGGTTGCTAGTTTGATTGTGATTTTTCTCTCTCCTGTCTCTCTTTCGCTCCCTCTCTCTAAGAATATCCTTGGGTGAGGATTAAAAAAGAAAAGAAAAGAAAAGAAAAGAAGAATCAAGTTTCTTTTTTTATGTGTGTATTTGAATTCCTAATTTTCAGATTTATAAGAACAAGTAATTATATCACCAATTAAATCAGTGAAAAAATCTACAAAACTAAAGAAATGCTATTCTTGTTGAATAATATACGTACATAAAATCAGAGCAAGCGCAAATACAGAATCCTAATGTTATATTAGACAGTTGCGAATGCGAAGCCTACGTTCCTATTTCCATTGCAGATCTGTTTTCCTTCAGTTTGAAGGAATGTTTCCCTTAACAAAAAAACTCTAATGTTTTATTTTAGCCTAAAGGGATACATTTCATGCAAGATCTGTTGTAAATGATTTTTTGAGGTTTTGAAGAAATAAAATATTTTTATTTTACTCTCATTATTTTTTTTTATTTTGTTCTGGTAGGAGTCAAACATAAATGAACTTTAAAAGTTGAAACTTTCCACCTGTCTCATTCCCAGGGATGCAAGATTGCTCATGAACTAAGAATTGTTGAGAGAGAAGTGAATGGAGAGCAAGTGAAGTATGGAGCCTGGCATTGGAAGGGAGATTAGGAACATTTTGCCCGACTTGGTCTTCTCTTGACCTTTGTAAACTGTTTGTAAAATCAATATGCATGTCTAAAATTCAACAGTATGTTGAGCCCCATCCAGCAAAATGTGAATTGAAAGTGATCTAAATGTCCTTCTAGCTTTAATTTAAAAATTAAAAAAGATCAAAGTCTGTGCTTATAACATTTTATTTAAAAAATCAAACATTTCAAAAGGACATTATAATGAAAAACAATGGACCTACATTGCCTCACTTTGAGCCCTATTCCTCTATGGCAAACACCATTACCCCTTCCTGCTTTTTAGGCTATAACTAAGCAAAACAAAAAGTTAAATATTCTGATTTAAACTGCCATTTAACATTTCAAATGCTTAAATGACACTTAGTAACTCATTGGAGTTGATGGGTGAGTTACACTCCTAGAATTAGGAATGTGAGAGTGGGAAGGCTCCTCATGATGTAGACTGAATCGTTTATATCATTAATGAAGAAAACAAAGTCTAGAGCAGGGCTATGACTTGTCCAAGGCCAAACAGTCAGTTTAGACATGCTGCGAAGTAAAACTTGAGTATGATGCCCTTTCCCTTCTACCTACTGCTGCCCAGGATTTATTTTGACCCAATTCAGGCACATCCTGAATAGTGCTATGATGAACTAAGACTCTTCTTTATCTGTTTGAAATATATTTTTATTGATTTCAGAGAGGAAGGGAGAGAAAGAGGGAGAAAGAAAGATCAATGATGAGAGAGAATCTTTGATCGGCGGCCTCCTGCATGCCCCCTATTGGGGGTCAAGCCTGCAACCCCGGGCAGGTTTTAACTGTGACCTCCTGGTTCATGGGTTAACACTCAACCACTGAGTCACACAGGCCAGGCCGAGGCCTGTTCTTTCGACAGTGAGACAATTTTAAAATGCCAGTTAACGTGAATGCAATAGGAATGGTGCGTTTGGCAGAGTGCAGATTACTATGTACCTATAAAAATTATAATGCACCTCTAAGACTGACCCCGTTTGGCAGGAAAAAATCAACACCAGGCAATTTGGAACAGGAAAAATAAAGAGTTATTGATACAAGGAACTATGTAACATATTAGAAAGTATAATTGGTAGGAGCTTTTCAATGTTAATATTAAGTTCTAGTCATATCTTTTCATAATTGGTTTCTTCAGTTTGTTATTAGATGAGGAAACTATTGCTAATTCAGGAATTATGAAAAAGATATGATAGGGAGACTGAGGAAAATGAGAGTGTAAAGATTGGGGAAATAGAATTTGTGGTGCATGTGTGTTATCTGAACATATATGTAGGTGATGATGGTAAATTAGAGGTAGAGTTCAGGGAATGTTCAGAAATTCTAGAAACTAACAGAGATGGACACATTTGAAATCTAGTGTTAAAGTCAGAAAGAGTTTGATCATGTAGTAGCTAGGCCAGTCAGATCAGTTTCACAAACTGAAAGAAATCATAATTGGCCTAGACAAGGGGTTGGCAAAATTACTCTGTAAAGGACAAGAGAGTAAATGTTCGGGGCTTTGCCGGCCAAAAGGTCTCTGTGGCATTTACAGATGGTAAGAAAACAAAAGAGCATGGCTATGTCCAATGAAACTTTATCATCCCACAAATTTGAATTTCATATGGTTTTTACATGCCACAAAATATTCTTTAATATTGTTTTCACCCATTAAAATAATATAAAAAGCATTTTTAACTGATGGGTCATCCAAACACAGGCGGTCGGTGGGATTTGGCTCAAGATCCCAGTTTGCTGATCGCTGGGCTAGACTAACAAAGGGCTAGGGTCTATCATTTAAGAAATGGATCTGTTGTCCCGCAAACAAGTAGATTGGAGCTGCCACAAGTAAATTGGAGCTGACACTTTTTCTTCTCCCTAATTTTGTGGTTTCCGGAATCTAAGCGCTCTCTGTTTTGTTTTGTTGTTTGAAGACCAGAGTCTTGACAGAAGACAGAGTAAGGTCTGTGTGTGATCTTTTCATTCTAATACCCCATTTCCTGATTCACGAAGCACCCCAGTGGATTAAACAAAGAGCATTCTTTACTGCCTTGCACAGACCATTTGCTGAATATGTTGCCATCATGACTAAGGTGTAGGCACTTGTAAAGATTTCTGTGTTTCTAAAGTGCAATCTGTGCCAGTAGGGTTTTGTATAGGGTTTCACTGGTGGGAAAACCTTTCCATGAGTCCTCTGGGTTCTAAGTTCCTCCTATGTTAGAAAGGCTGTGTTAGCTTACAAACCCCAGAAGTGCACTCAGTGGAGAATGCCCAGCTACATCCCTTACTGATCACTGACATCCCTGAAAATGGGGGATTTATACTTAGTATAATTCATACTTCAGATCTCTATAATTTTGATTAGTTCCTGGCCCTTTTTATGACACTAATAACATATACTGATGGTGTGCTTTAAGGCGATGTTTCTTTTTTATAAGAACTCTGATACTGATGGCAAACTGCTACTCAAGGAAGTCACATGGTGGAAAGTGGTGGAACTATAGCTCAGAGACAAACCTGACTCCAGATGCTTCGTCCCTTCTGCTCAGCTGTCCCACACTGCCTTGGCTCTAGTTTAGCATTTATAGGGCTTGGAATCTAAGCCACTTATAAACTTCGATTTGATGAGGTCAATTATTCTTAAAATTTATTGCCAGTAGAGAGAGTTTATGTATTTTATTAATGTGTTTGATGCCTCCTAAGCAAAAGTCATTGACTTGAGTGTAGGAAGGCATCTCATGCTTTAGAGAATGAAAAATTAACACCCACATTTAAAAATGTTGAGCAATTAGCCTGTCTTTCCCTCCGTTGACCTGGGAATCTTTGCCTTTGGACATTAAAAAAAAAAGATACTTAAGGAAACAGGATAATTTAAATGAAATAATAAATAATAAATTGAAAATTAAGTTCATTTGAATCTATAGGATGGATGGACATAGGTACAAAAATTCTATCTCAACTAATTTATAAATTACTTGATTATTTTCCACATCCTGTATTTATTTAACAAGTGGATGTCTATAGTATTTACTTATTCTCTATTCTGCCAACTCACTTTGAAAACCCATGCATGCCCATAGAAGTGCCCTGGCTTCTGGGGAAGATACCAGAAAAGGTGAGACATGCATTGTTGTTGGAGATAATTCAATAACATTACAAAACAGTATGGCTGGTGCTAACATTAATGACAGATGTGCTAATCTAGAAGGGATTTCAAAGAAGGAACACATCAGTATAGACCTTGTGTTGAAAAGACGTCAGGGAAAGTGCAGATTTGACCTGGGTTCTGGAACTGAATAGTGTATTGCGAAAGAGAGAATAAAAATTTCTTGAGTATGTACGGTGCTGGGCACTTCAGTGACTCATTTATTCCTTACTAAACATCAGTATTACTATCTCCACTTTGAAATCGAGGCAACCAAGCCACTCAACAGTGTAGGATTTCTGAGATGTTAAGTTTTCCTGTGTTTGGCTCTAAGCACTACCATGCAAGACGCTGAAACTTTCTTTGCCTTAGTTTCCTTCTTTGTAAAATAGAGATTTTAATAGCACTTACATTATTGTGAAGTTTGAATGAATTAATGGGTAGTAAGTGCCCAGAATATATTAAATGGTCAATAGATGCAAGGTATGGTTATCACCATCATTATCAAGCACCTTGCCTAGATTGGAGCATGGATCTGGCCCTAACTCCATGCTCATCTCATTCCAGCCCATTTGTGGAAGGTGGTCCGGGTGGACCCAGCACCATCAGAAGGCTTGCGTGTAGGATGAAGTACCGTGGTGGTACCAGGAGGGTCAATGAGGAGAGTGCTATGATGAAATAGAGAATTTGAGGTGATGGTTGATTTGAGAGAAAGCTGGGTGTGTGAGGGAAGTACTAGTGTTACCCTTCAGGGCAGGATACACTGCTCATGTAGGCAGTTTGGTCAGGCTATGACTAGGTAAACATAGTATATAACTATTCCATTGACAGGTTCAGGCTGGGTCTGTGGGAGTCCTGTTTTAATATTGCTGCATCCCACAATATACACACATGTGCACACACACATAATAGCACTCAGCATAAAATTTTAAATGTGATGGGCCTAAGCTGTATTGTAAGCCCTTGTCCCCAACTCTGGTCCACATAGAATTAATTTGTAATTTCCCAAAGTCCATTGGAGTGTGAATCCTATAAGGCCAGGGCCAGTTCTATCCCACCCCCCTGTATCCCTACCACTGAGGGCAATGCCCAGTACATAGTAGGTACTCAGTGAATGACAGATGAAAAAGTGAAGGACTGAGTAAATGAAGATTCCCTCTCACCTCTGGTCTTTTGCATATTCTGTTCCCTCTGACTGGAATAGCCTTTCCATCTTCTGTTAATCAGTTGGTTTTCTCAGTCACCTCTTCCAGAATGCGTGCCCCACTCCTTTCTTCCCCATTCTTTTTTTTCTTTTCTTAATCCTTACCTGAGGATATTTTTCCCATTGATTTTTAGAGAGAGTGGAAGAGAGAGGGAAAGACAGAGAGAAATATCTATGTGAGAAAAACTCATCGATTGACTGGCTCTGCATGTATTGTATTCTGACCGGGGCCCAGGCTGGGGAGGAGCCTGCAACCGAGGTACATGCCCTTGACCGGAATTGAACCCAGACCCTTCGGTCTACAGGCAGACGCTCTATCCACTGAGCCAAACCGGCTAGGCTCTTCCCCATTCTTAAAATCTAAGTTAGCTGTATAGCACCCTCCATCCTCCTAGTTATTCCTTCCCGGACATGTATCACAGTGTACACAATTCCCTCTTTATTGGTCTGTCCACCTCATTACACAGTGGCTTCCTGGAGGGTGAGACAGAGGTTTTGTCACTCAGCACCACATGTGTGTGCCAAGCAGAGTGGCACACTTACAGGAGGGTTCTGGGCCTGCCTGTGAGCACAAGCGCATAGGCACACCATGTGTGAGTGTGTACTCACACATCCTTGCAGAAACTGTTCTGTTCTGGCCCCTCCAAGGTAAGTAACGGGGGAGGCAGGCCAGTGGCAGATGTCTCTCCTCCTTCCCTGTCAGCGGGGGACATGTGGCTAGGCCTCCACAGTTCCCCTGGCAGTTGGAATTCAGACATGAGCCACTGACAGCAGAAGGGAAGAGTGTGAGACGGGAAGTCCGTCACCAGCCTCAGGACTTTTAATGAGCATTCTCCGGAGCAGTCTCTAACACACCATTCTGGACTCCCTTGATCAGTGTAATTGGAGGACAGACGGTCTTAAGCATTTAGAAAAGCTGACAGAAGGACGGGATCCCCTCCAGCTACATGGGTGCCGCGGAAGCTCACTTCCCTGGACACGTGCGACGCTTGCATGTTGACCTCTGGTGGATTCTAGATCGTGATGTTCCCAGTTCTGTTTGTGAGGATGATCTTCATTTTGTCCTTTTGAGCACTTACAGAATGATACCAAACTTTCCATTTGTTCAAATGTCTTGCTACTGGAAATCTATGTGAGCAAGAGATTGCTTTGGGGGAATTTTGATGCCTGTCTATTCCACAGATTTTGTTTCTCTGTTCTTCTAAAGCACCTTTAAAGCTAACTCTGTCATTTTACTCCCTTTCTGTTTATTTAGGAATCACGATTGACTTTCTTATTAATTGAGATGATTTTTTTCATTAAGTGTGTTTTGTTTTCTTAGCAAATTAAAATACTTGGAAAATTGAGTTTTTGTATTACTAATATGTATCATCGAAGCTGATAAATGTGAGATTAATGGCCAAAAAGAGACATTTCAAACGGATAATTTAGATTTTTATCATTTATTAATCATGGAAAGTAAACCTGCTGTATAAGTAATTTTAGTTTTATCAAGAAGATAAATTGTTCTGACTAATGAATGTATAGATATTCTATGCCAAAGGCATTTGGAGTAATCTGTTAATCATTTAACTGTGTCAGGGCATATGCTACGTCTTCATAAAGCAATTAAAACACATAACTTTCTCCACTGAAATGTGCGTTGGCCTTCGCCGCCTAAAGCAAATTAAAATGGCATTTGTCTCAGATGAGGCTTCAGCGGCACAATATCTAAAGGCAAAAATCCTGGGAGGCTGTCGATGTCACGGCAAAGGAAGACTAGTTCAATCTCTCACTCGTGGGCTGAGATGGCAAATCATTCCCCGAGTGGAGCTGTACTAATGAGGAAGGACTTTCTGACTCCCAAGTGCTAGCACAGTGGATGGCTTCTTGGCGGCAAATCCCAGGGGACCTCTCTCCTAGCGGTGCCTGGGGATTTACATCTGTAGCTCCCATTAGCACTAATGGGTGCTCCCTGCATTCACACTGTCCTCTCATTGATGGAAGAACAGACAGACCCCAGAATAATATTCTTGCTGCCTTTATGTGGGGTTTGGAGACAGAGGGCTGACTAACAGAGCTTTGATCATGTCATGGGTTTCATTATGCTGAGAGAGACTTGTGTCAGCTCTTTTTTAGAGGGTCATAAATCTACTTTTAAAACTCTCTTTTGGCTGTAACCAAGTTTTAAATATTAATATTCTTTCTTTTCTTTTCCTTTTGTTTTGTTGTTTTGCAAACGAGCAATCACTACCCCCACCACTGCCACCACACACACAAAATAAATGGCTGTTTCATTCACTGAGCAATGGTGGCAGGTGATTTTCACTCCCTAGTTTTCCAGACATTCTTGCCCTGAGCTCAGGGCCCGGTGAGCTCAGGGCCCCACATTAGTCGTCAGTCCTCATCCCTGGGTGCTGTGTCACTAACGAGTCTCAGAAGCTCAGCAGAGAGCTTCCCTTACCACCTGTGGAGACCAAAGGCAAAGAGAGGTGAAGGAGTAGCTGGAGATTTTGTGGAAACTGGAGGCTAAGGCGCACCTGTCTTGGAAATGAGATTTCTGATTCCTGATTTGCTGGGAATCCAACAGACAGGTTTCCCCTGGAGCCTATGAATAGGGACGGAAGGCAGTGGTTTCTAGCTGGGCTTCCGTTGCCTTGCAGAGGACAGTGTACAATGAGGATTAACAGTAAGTGTGTGGTGAACAGATCCTTGTACAAATTGATACATAAGATGGGCGTTGGCTTTTGTCATTTTTTTCTTACTGGCTTCTCAAATCTCAATTTCCTCACCTGTAGCCTAGGGAAGGAGGTTTGTTCAGATGTTATAGTACCTTCTTAGGGAGTGAAGGAATTATTCACCAGAAAGCTTCAGCCTTGAGCTGAACACTCAAACTTGTCAATAGTAAGGCCCTTCCCTGCCCTGGGGAGCAAGGAGGACAACAGTGTTACTCTGAATGACACCTTCCTCCATGGAAACAAGATAAGTGGGGGAATAAACGTTCCCCCTAAACATGTGGCAAGGGGTCCCTGAATCCATTCTTTAAAGGGCTTGATGCACAACTTTCTTAATTATCTGCTAGGACAAAGTCCCCCAAACCTTTATGCAAGAAGATGATGATCTTAATTTTTCCTCATATTTTGAACCCCAACATCCACTAATCTGGGTTGTATGGGAGGCCCATGGGGCAATTGTGAGGAAAAAGGCAGGGTGCACAGTGATTTCACTTTCAAAAAAAACAGAAAGAGCAATGTTTTGTGTAGATGGAATCTGGAGAAAGAAAGGAGCGCTCAGAGGGCACTGTGAAGGAGGAAGTTGTTACAGAAGCACACAAGATGGTGGCGGGTCATGTGGGAGATGACAGCTGCCTTGTGTCTATGTACTAGTATAGGGGCTTCTTTTTTTTTTTTAATATTTTATTGATTTTTTACAGAGAGGAAGGAATAGGGATAGAGAGTTAGAAACATCAATGAGAGAGAAACATTGATCAGCTGCCTCTTGCACACCTCCTACTGGGGATGTGCCCGCAACCAAGGTACATGCCCTTGACAGGAGTCGAACCTGGGACCCTTGAGTCCGCAGGCCAATGCTCTATCCACTGAGCCAAACCAGTCAGGGCTAGTATAGGGGCTTCTTGAGTGGGCTTTTCATCACATATTCTGCAGAGACTCACTCCATAGTGCCTTCTGGCAACCCAGCTGCTGCCCTCTGCTCCCTGGCAACTCCAGCCGGGTCTGATTTTCCTGCTGGCCAACCTCGGGACAGCGCTGACTCCTGCTCATGTCAGGGGAATTGAGGGGAGTGACTCCCATCCCTGCCTCTACTCGCCTCTCCCTGATCTCCCAGGCAATGGAACTAGTCCACTTAGCAATGGACTTATTGCTCCTGTGTCCCATGCTGCAGCAGGCCCCACTGGGTATCTGGCCAGCTCCAGAAAAGTCTCGAACACAGTTTCCCTGCTGGGTAGCATGTTGATGCCAGTAGACTGCCAGGCGGGGCCCCTGCTGTTTGTGATACACAGATCCATATCAGCGTTATGACGTTCCATATTAATATGATGCTAAATAGGGATTCTGACGCTGGCAGGAGGGGGTGGGGAAGCATTGAAGGAGGTCACCGGGAGAGATGAAAGCCCTGGGCCAGGCTTGCAGGTGACTGTGAGCTGCATTAGCAGTGGGGGAAGCTGGGGCAGCATCTGCCCGCATTATTCCTGGTTCCAGCCCAGCGCCCCCACTCTCCTCTTTCTCATTGAATTTGATGCTTTATGGAAGCTGCAACGTCATAAAAAGAACACTCTGCTGCATCCTTCACCCCGGGATCTCCAAGCCCTCTACCGACATTAATACTTATCGCTAGGCACCTGGGATGTCGGTTGAGAAATATTATCCCAATTTTACAGATGAGGAACTTGAGATTGGGTGGCTAAGTGACTTGGCAGAAGTCACTCACTACCTACTGAGTGTTGGGGCCATGCCCTGGGCCAGATCCCAGAGAAGTGTTCCGAGCTTTTGGCAGAATGGGAGGATGCCCTTTGTTTAAAGGGAAGAAAACAGAGCGTGTCCTGGAGGGGCCGGAGGGAGGCAGGACACACGGTCTCCCCTCCTCTCTTTGACTCTAATTCCCTCCTGCCCAGCTTGAGGGAGTCGGCTCCCATGGCTTCCTTAGTTTATCACTTCTCTGCCAGCCTTGCCAATGAAATCTGCCACCGTAGATTCATGGCTGGAGTGTAGTGGGCATTTCAGTTACAGAACTTTCAGGAAGCATGAAGGGGCCACTTAGGAGAAGGTTGTCTATAATGATTAAGAAGAAGGGGGACCTGTCATAGAAAGACAAAAATAAAAGAAAGAAAGAAAGAAAGAAAGAAAGAAAGAAAGAAAAAAAGAAAGAAAGAAAGAGAGAAAGAAGGAAGGAAGAAAGTCTCTCAGTCTAGAGAGATAGAGGCTGACAGGATAATGTCATCCAAATCACAGGGAGTTGGAGGGTTTCCTGTTAGACCATGACTTAGAAGGTCTGGAATTCTAGAACTATGGGCATGTTTTCCTCTTTACCTTGAAATTGTTCAGGAGGGTTAAAGGGTAGTTCTACCCTTTTCTGTGTAAACGTGAGAATTTCCATGTCTGGAAAAATACACAAATCATAAACAAATGGTTTAAAGATGTATAGATGAGGCTTCTATTTAGAAAGCACCTGACTATTTGAACTGCTACCAGGAGCTGATGTGGTGGTTCTGGGTTCCAGTACCCAGTGTCTGGCTGCAGAAGAAACTGAGAGGGTGGGTGTGATGTCGCTTTACTAAACATTTGCCAACCATTTGTACAGCTCTGACCATGGCCTGCAGGGCACTGGGAATACAGAGCTATACACATGGAGTTCCTGCCCTGCCAATGGGGGCCTCAGGCTGGTTGGGGAGGCAGACGTGCAAGTGAATAATTCTGGACTTGTGAGATGGGCTGCCATGAGATCGGCACTCTGTGCCATAGGAGCACTGAGGACGAGGTGTCAGGGAAATTCCACTCGCACATTATATTCTCCCCAAAATGGCCTTGACGAGGCTGGCGCAGTCTACCTATTAGCAATCGGATGGTGACAACCTTGTTCCTTTTATGGGTAAACAAAAGCTGTTCTGAAACACTTGATTGAGTTGAATGTGAGTCACGTCCTATGGA
This sequence comes from Myotis davidii, assembly GCF_000327345.1. Classification (NCBI taxonomy): domain Eukaryota; kingdom Metazoa; phylum Chordata; class Mammalia; order Chiroptera; family Vespertilionidae; genus Myotis; species Myotis davidii. The sequence continues at coordinate 2,696,569 of NW_006296221.1, forward strand.
ATTTTAGGAGGTGTCAAGAATTGAGAGTCTGCTGCAGGTCTGACAATAGTGTCCTTGTCACCTGTAGCATATTCTGAATCCCAACACTGGAAGGTCACCAGCATTGCTTTCTTAGGGCCAAGTCATTTTATTTTCTTGTTTCTCGGGTTTTTGTGGGTAATCTTAGAACAACATCCTAGGCTCCAGTTTGTAGAGGGTGTTGTTTATTGCTTGGATATAATAGGAGGATGTGTTGTGTGGCGTGCTGCATTCAGTAGGGTCCAGGGTCCTTTGTGCCAGAGCCTTGACCGGACCTGCTGTAGCCGGAAATGCCTGAAGATGATATAGAAGACCAGGTGAAGTAATCTAAGCTAAAATAAGAATGGACACCGTGTTCCCCACCCCAAACTCTGTGAAACCCAAGGTCTGGTCACCTGGCCAAGAGAAGGTGGTTGAGGACTCCACAACCCACACTGGGGACACCCAACTGGGCTCCTTTCTCTTGGTTTTGATTTCAGCTCTCAGCCTGTCCTAGATGTCATTTGTGAGCATCAATGTAGAACAACAGTTCCAAGAGAAAGGCCACAGAAATGCCTAAAAGCCTGGATCCAACGGGATCACATCAGCAGATTCAGCAGCTTGGAGTTTCTTCCCTCATCACACCCTCCAGCAGTACCATGGTTCAGTATAGATGCTTTCTCCTAATCCTGACTCCTTTCCAGAGGGGAAGCGAGTATACTGGTTGTATTTAGGGAAAGTGTTGGCACTGGAGGGATTGAGGATCTTCCTCTTCCTCTGGTGGTTGGTGTGAGTCCCAAGGATGTAGAACTGGGGTGGCTGTAGCCATACATTTTATTCAGTTTCTCAGGCACTTTTCCAGCGTTCCCTTTGGCCACACTTACCCAGTTCAGTGTGCACAGCAGAGCCTCTCTCAAGTTGCCTACAGGGATGGAGTCAGGTCATCAGGCCATGCCTGGAACTCAGCCAGGGGGGCTGTTCTCAGCACACTGAACTCCCCTGCCTTCACCATTAAGGCCGGGACAGTGAAAACTGGGTCAGTTTGCAGAGAAAGTTTATCAACCCTCTGCTAGCATGGCGGGTAAGAGTGTGGATTCTAGAAGGAGGTGGCTCTGGCTTGCATCCCTCTGTGACGTGGAGCACACCCTGTAACATGTTGATCCTCTTTTTCTTTATGTTTTTAGAACAAAGAAAAGTATGCCATGAAGAGAATAATGAGACTTGTGAGGATGAAAGTAATAATGAATGTAGACTATCTAGCCTTGTACCTGGTATGTGGTGGGTGCCTCCATCTCCTCGTCTGTAAAATGGGGCTAAATAGGATATAGACCTCACTGGGGTTTTGTTAGGATTAAGTGGGTTAATTCATATAAAACACTGCTGTGTAGCACCTGCCATATACAAATAGTGAATGCTCAGTGAATGTTATTTTATTCCTACAGATATAAATGTGTAGGAATAATAGCAATGAGGATGAATTACTCATTTCCAAGGAAGACCTCATGAAAGCTGTCCTTTCGCTCTCACCTGGCAGAAAGGAAGCTTTGACTGGAAAAGTCCAAGTGGCCAGGGCATCGTTGCCTACAACCTGAAAGCATTTCCATAACATTTCTTTTTGAAAAATAACATATTTCCCCAACCTCAGAAAGGCTTCAATATTAAAATGCACTTTTGCTTTTATAGTGATTCTTTGGTTTTGTTTGTGTTGTTCCACAGAAGTACTTTTAAAAATAGCACAACCCAGTAGTAGACAAATGTTTATCCCATTATGTAGGCACATCAAGCAGGAGAACATAATAAGGTAGAGTTACTAGAAATTCTAAATGTGAAAAACAGGCATATTAAAATGAATGAAAAATTATAGATATTACTGCAGTAAGCTGCTTGTAATATTCTTTAACGGCGTATATTTCCTGCAATGGTGCTCCGTAGTGATTTGCTTGCAAAATGAAAAAAAGCCAGTTTCCAAGGTGTGCTTGTGTAGAGGTTTGCTTAACCAGCAAATACTTCCAACTTTTGTGTTTGTTTATTGCATTTTTTGTTGTTTGTTTGCCTTTTAACTTTCTGGCTGTAGGCAGGCGAAGTTTAGTCTTACTTGCTGTGGACCTTCAGAGCGTAAAGCCATGTGCAAGCTGGTCAGCTCAAGTCTGGGAAACCAGGTTCGCCGGGAACCTTCCTGGAAGGCAGATGCTGAGTGCTCCCAGAAGGCTGAGCCGAGCCCAAGCCTAAGGTGTGCTGTGTGTGGTACAGGTGGAGGTACAGAGAGATGACCCCAAGTTCACTCCCTGTACAGTAGGGTTCTAAGAGATGGGGACCCAAGTGACTTTGGGGTTGCTGTGGCTTTGAAGGAAACGATCATTTCAGGCCTCATTGCTCTAGATTTTGATGTCTGATGGGAATCACATTGAGATCACAAGGGACCCTTATTACAGGGGTTGAAACAAGATGAGGGCCACAGAGGGGAGGATGGGGGAAGATCTCCCTGTTGGGAGCCTAGCCTGGGCTGGGAGTGCAGTTGGGAAGCTGACATTTAGCTGTTGTTCTGATTGGAGGTTGTCTTGAAGGTGCTCTTATACTTTTCGTGGAAGTGACCCTTGTCAAGAGTGTGTGACAGCCACAGCTGTGCTGGGATGGGGGCCTGGGGAGTGAGAAGCACAGGTACAGAGTCAAATGCAGCTGGCGCATTGGAGGAGGAACGACTGTGGCTGCTCCTTTTCTCTTTCCCACACCAAAGAGCACCTCATGCAAGGCCCAGGGTGCTTGTCAGAAAGATGAATGGCTGAGTCTGAAGTTTGAAATGCAGGCTGTATAGAGCAATGTTCGAAAGCAAGGCTCGGTCTCATCACAGGGACAATGCATTCCCAGGTGCACTTGGGTGAGCCTTGAACCTCCAACACTGCAAGTCCCACCAAAATAGACAATGCCTTGGGTGGATGCGCACCAATACGTGGGATAAATTCTGAGGAAGGTCCTGTAATCCCTGAGTCTGATAAAGCCAGCTGCTGCTCCCTTGAAAAGGTCAGCATAGCATTGCATTAAAAGCACAGTTTCATTTTTTGCTCCTGGTAACTCATTATGCATTTTGTTCAGACTTTGCCCCCTTGGTTGGCCAGAGTATTGGCATGTTCTCTTTGGTTAAAGTGGTGCAGCATGATTGAAATCAACATAAAAAAAGAACTCGGGAAGAGATCTTTGGATGGGTTATATTGACAAAACAGTAAAAAAACCACCTCTAACCCCATCCTGCCCTCCCCACTCCCCACCATACACGTTGTTTTTTCCTTCTTCTCCCTGGTCAACTGTACTCTAGAAATTCATTGTCCTTAGGGCACCCTCTCATCTGCATTTTCATGTGTCCTCACAACTGTACTTTTCACTAGTTGCCTAGAACTCATTCTGTTCCTTTACCAAATGTATTGTTTATCTCATAAACAGGAGGTGGGGGGGGTTGCAAGATCAATATCTTCCTGGGGTGCTGGTGGGAAGAGGGGCGCCTCACTGGTGTGTGTGCAAGGGTGCGTGCAGGTGGCAGAAGTCAATTAGCTTGCAGATTTTGGGAGAGCCTGTCACCAGTGTCCTCCACCAGGGATCACGCAGAGTGCCAATTACAATCGATCTCTCAATAAAATTGTGTTCAACCTTCCCCAACATGAGCTGGGAGAGAAATGCCAGAGAACTGTAGAGAACTGTCTCGCATTAAAAATTTTATTCTTTTCAGTCAATTTTGTTCTTGGAGGTTTATTATTGTTATTAGCCTTGGACCGTGAGAAACGCTCGCCTCGCTGACCTCCCCTGACTTCACAAAAAAGGCAGAGTCAGCTGAGGACACGTGGGAGGGATGGGCCAGTCCCCTGGCCAGCCAACTCGGGCAGAGCTTCCTGGCTGCCATAGGACGATGCCACTGGCCCTGAGAGGCAAACGTGTGGAACTCTGTGTTTTGAATCACATGCTCTCAGCCCAATGGCTCTGTACATTCAACTGCTTCCCTTCTCTCCAATCTACTCTCTCTCTCTCTCTCTCTCTCTCTCTCTCTCTCTCTCTCTCTCTCTCTCTCTCTCTC
>NW_006296221.1:2700687-2710391 GCF_000327345.1 Myotis davidii
CCTCTTTCACTCTCTCTCATGCACGTACACACTTAAGCACAGACATGCACACACACACACACCCCTTACGCTCAGAGTCTGTTGCTTTTCAGGAACCACCAAACAACCAACCTAATTAAAACACATTTTTCTAACTGCTGGGGCAATTCCCCAAAGGCTATGCCTTGGCGCCATCACACTGGGCCTGCTCAGTTTGCTACCTGTATTAGAGCTCCCACAGAGGCTCATCTTGTGCAAAGGAAGTCAATCCATTTAGTGTTCCTCTGCACTCTGAGATTTAAAGCATGCATCCTTCTCTCTGGAGGCTGCGCTCTTCTAAGGAGGCGAGCTGCACACGTCCTGCATTAGTATCATATGACTACCCTCCTCCCCCACTTTCTGCCATCTTTACCAACAGGTCAACATTCATTGAAGGTTTGCAGTGGGACAGTACTATGCTAACTAGTTTTTCTTTTTTCATTTCAAGCTTTAAAATATATATATATTACTGATGGCAGAGAGAGGGAGAGATAGAAATATCAATGATGAGAGAGAATCATTGATCAGCTGCCTCCTGCATGCCTACTATGTGGGATCAAGGCCTCAACCCAGGCATGTGCCCTGACCAGGAATCAAAGGGTGACCTTCTGGTTCATAGGTCAGTGCTCAACCACTGAGACACTCCAACCAGGTTTTTAGGATTTTTGAGTTGTTATTGCTCCACCAAGCTGGCTGTTCCCATGACTTAAAAAAAATCACACACAATCTAACCATTTTAAAGTGTATTTTAAGTATATTAAGTACATTCACATTATTGTGCAACCATCACCTCCATCCATCTCCAGAACTCTTTTCACCTTGCAAAATTGAAACTCTGTAGCCATGAAAAATTCCCCATCTCCCCTTCCTCCAGCCCCAGGCAACCATCATTCTACTTTCTGTGTCTCTGTATTTGATACCCCTAGGTATTTTGTATAAGTGGAATCATACCAAAGTTGTCTTTTTTTGTGTGACTGGCTTATCTCACATAGTATAATGCCCTCGGGTTTCATTTATATTTTAGCATGTGTCAGATTTTCTTACCTTTTCAGGCCAAGTAATATTCCATAGCCTGTGCATACCACAGTTTGCTTATTCTTTCATCCACCGATGGACCCTGGAGTTGCTTCCACCACTTGGCTGTTGTGAGTAAGCTGCTATGGACAGGAGTATAAAATATCTCTTTGTGGACTTGCTTTCAATTCTTTCAGGAGAAGTATAAACTTCATATGGTAATTTTATTTTTAATTTTTTGAGATACCGCCAAGCTGGCTGTTCCCATGACTTAAAAAAAAACTACTCTCTCTCTCACACACAGCAATGGTACCTTTTCACATTCCCAGGAACAAAGCAAAAGGGCTCCAATCTCTCCCCATTTTGCCCCAAACTTGCTATTTTTGCTTTTTTATAGTAACCATTGTAATGGGTGCAAGAACTGAGTACTTGATATGCCCCAACCACTCAGTGCAATTGGCAGATTATTTTTCTCATTTTAAGGATCAGGAAATTGAGGCTTGGGGATATCAAATAAATTGTTCAAGGCCACACAGCTGGCATCTAGCTGGCTCTAGAGCCATTCTAGAAAAATTAGGTTCCTGTTCTATAAGGTCTCCTGTGCTGGCTCTATCAGCAGCATATCAGCAAAGAATTGGGGGCTTTTCTTTTTTCATTTAATGGCTAAAATGGCCATATACCTTGTCAGGGAAACAGAGCTCTGCGCATTGCATATGAGCACCAAGAAGACATTATTCCTTTATTATTCTAAGAAAAGCAAAGGAAAAAAAATAACTAAACAACAATGGAGCAATTTATTCTTTATACCATAATAACATTCCTAATTGGGCAAGTAGGAACCGACCTAGTGATTCCTCCTAAGGTGGGAAGGAGAATGGCTTTTCTGTCAGCCTACGCAGAACATGCCTTTATGAAGAAGAATTGGTAGCCCAGAGAATATTATTTTAGATCCAAGGTGAAAGGCATAGACACATAAATGTATGCATTTCATTGCCACCGGTGAAGCTTCTGTTCAGCAAACCTATAGCTGAGACCTAAATCTGCCACTTCCTAGTTAACCTTAGAAAAAGGTACTCATTTCTTTGAACCTCAGTTTTCTCATCTATACAATGGGAATAAAAATATCTTGTTCATAACATCTGTCCTCTTCTTCCCAAAGAAAAAGTGAGAACAAAATAAATCTCTATGTACCTTAGAAAGATAAGTTCAGTACCCATCACAGCTCCTTTGGGTTCAGCTTGACCAGGGTTATCCCTGATTGAAAGTTATTTTGTCACTAATCAACCCTGAGGATAGAATGTCTCAGCTGAGATGTGTTCTGTGCCAGCACCAGTGGGGAAGCAAGGGGGCATAACAAAGATGCCCCCTGTGGAGTTGGATGGAAACATGGAGACTGGGCAGGGGGAGGCCCAGTGTACTGGTCAAGTCTTGGATTTAACAATAACTTTATGCTATTGAGTTTGGGCATACCATGGAAGCTCTCCCAGCTAAAGTTCCCTAATCTGCAATATGAGGAGCTTCCTTTTCCTATTGAGTCAATCCAGTTTTCTTAATTTTTCTGTAAGTTTAATGTCATTCTGCCTTTTAATCACTTTTGTGACTCTTTTTTATGAATTTAGTGCTCCAGTGAAATGAGTCTTATATATAAAGTACTCAGCACTTAGTAGTTGTTCAATAAATATTTTTTTTCTTCTCTTCTCCTTCTCTCCTTCTTCCCATCCTTCCCACTTATAGTATGGAAATGAGCAAGAGTTTCAACTAAGGCCTTTGGCACCACTTTCCCGATACACATTCATTTTATTTTTTGATCACTATCCAGACCTAATTTATAGCTACTCCTTGGATGAAGATGGCTAGTCATATACTCTGAACTCATGAAGGGGTCCCTTCGGACAATATTTGCCCAAAGGACATGGGGGCCTCCTGCAAAAGAACTGAGCTCTCTCCAAAATCAGAGACTGCATTCTGGAATCCCACAGGCAAGGGCTGGAATCGAAGTTCACTCCTTGTAGTCATGTAAGTGAGGCGTGTTTAGAGAAACATTACAAATCTCAGGTTCTCAAATCTTTCTCGATTTAAATTCCAACTCTGCTGCTTAATAGCTGCATGATCTAACCGGCTTATTGTGCCTCAACTTTCTCACCTGTGAAAAGGGGTAATAAGAGAACTTAATTTATAAGGTTTTGAGAACTAAATGTGATAGACACATATGGTTCCTTTAGAACAATGCCTGGTACAATTCAGTAATATGTGGCTAGTACTATTACTACTGTTACTACCACATTAATATTATTATTTCTATAGTTACTGCTACTGGGGTCATCTGCCTGCCTAAAAGCATTACTCTTTCATGACAGTTTATTGGATTTAGATACATCTCATGAAATATACTTTACAGCAGAATTGCTAGGTGTTATGTACTGACTTCAACTTCTAAAGGAATTACATTTCTTTATTTAAATAACATTTCTCAAACTATTAATACAGTATGTTAATAACAATTTACTTGCTAGTTGAGTGAGATTATGTTTTTACCATGAGAATTAAATATGTATGTAAAATGCAAATTATGTAAAATTTTTACTCAATTGTAAAGATCTCTTCAAGCACCCACCACACTACAGTGTAACTTTTTCCAGGGTACAAATAAGATTAGTGACAGGGAGAAGAAAGTAGTATTTAAAAACACTAAATAGACATATGCAAAGCATGACGTTGAAAATTCAAGTGGAATAAATACCTCCAAAAAACTCTGCGTTTTCAGTGTTAGGCTATTATTTCAGATGGTTGACTTTCTCTAGCTAACATGTGTTCTAAGTGCCTAGATAGTGTTGTTGTTGTGTTTTTGTAAAGAGGATATTAAGAGGGAATGAGTTTCATTCCCTCTAGAGACCACCTATCCTCAGTAGCAAATAATACTGTGCATATAAAAATGAGCATTCCTTTCCCCCTTAGGCTATCTCTTCTTAGAATCACACTCAGATTCTTATAATTCCCATACCTCAAACTGCTGGTTCTATCCTGTAATCTTCTCTCCATTAGATGATTCCACACTACTTTGAGTAACTGATGATCCCAATCTCCTTAATCCAGTGAGCTGTAATGCTAGACCAGTAACTAGTGCATATTTTTCTAATTTGCTCTACATATTTTCTTATTCCCTTCATGTGTTCATGGTGTCCTGATGATGGAGGCAGTGTTACATCCAGAGTTTTGTTGACTGAGGCTGGAAAGGGGTTGAAAGAGCAAGAATCAGGTTTCTTTTTTCTGCCTTGGTACTGAGCACAGTATGATAACATTCTAAATAATAGGCTGTGGCTTATTAAGCAATTTACTGTGCCCCAGTCAGATGCTGAGGAGTTGAACACACTATCTCATTTAAGCATCACAACTAACCCGAGGCTTCACTTCCATATTACAAATGAGGAAACCAAGGCACATGTCACTCAGTTAATGGGGAAAATGGCTAAGATTCAAACCCAGATCTGGCTGACTGAAACCTCATTCTTATTCACTATAGATATATAAATGGATCCATCTAAAATTCCATTTTTAATGGTATCAGAGATTTAGGTTTGATAAACCCTGTCTTACTTTTTATTTTCCTCGTTGCCCCTATTTTATCTTTTCTTTAGGCTACTCCTAAGGCATGGCTATGGTCATCAAAACTGGTGCCTAGTCTTTTATGTGTATGATTATTCATCAATACTACTCCATTTCCTCTTCTATTTTGCCCTTTTCACATATGCTTTATGTCTAGTGCCTGACACAAGCCTAATTCCTTAGGTTATTTGGGTGGCATGTTGGTTCCTCTGTTTGACTTATATTCTGAAGAAGAGTTAAAAAACCTTGTATTAACTGAATGGAGGTATTGGTTGGGCCTTATGCCTTATCAGGGAATTTAAAGAATGAGAAATTCTGCTGGACTTTATTAAAAAATAAAATCAGATTGCATGACAGAAGAGTTTCTTTGAAATTACTTTTATAAAAAAGAATGTTTATTACATTGTCTAAAAAAACTCAGAGAGTTTTAAAGAGAATATGGAGAAAGGGAGGAGCGATTAATATATTTGGCCACAACAGAGGCAAATTAAAAAAAAAATTAAAGATCACAGAAAATGTGAATTATTTCCGGGGAAAATTCTGTGGGATCTGATTCTCTTTGGAAGGCTCTTCCATTTCCTTGAACTTATTCATTTATTCACTCATTCATCCTTTCATTCATTGTAAAAACACCTGTATGCCTACGATATACCAACTATTTTGTCAAGCTTAAATTGACACCCTTTTCTGACTTACATAATTTTCAATAATGGCAATAAGAGGCATCAGCTCAGAACCTCAGAATCATTGTTTACACCCCTTAATAAAGTCTAATATCCACATTTTGCCCATTTTTTCCCCGTCATGTCCATGCTCTTTACTTAATTCATTACTATCCTAGCCCTAGAGTATTATTATGTTATTCTAATCAGTCTCAAGGCCTCCAATTTTTGGTTTGTTGTGCACATCACTGCTAACAGTTGCCTCAAGTTGACACACTTAGCAGGTTTCTTCTCTGCTCAAAAGCCTTCAGTACTTTTTCCCTTCTTTGCAGGTTTCAGTGCTCACTCTATAACCTGGCCCCCAGAGAAGTTCAAGGCTATTCTGTTAGCCTGCATGTCCATTTCTTTCTTTTTTTAAAAAATATATTCTATTGATTTTTTACAGAGAGGAAGGGAGAGAGATAGAGAGTTAGAAACATCGATGAGAGAAAAACATCGATCAGCTGCCTCCTGCACACCTTCTACTGGGGATGTGCCCACAACCAAGGTACGTGCCCTTGACCGGAATTGAACCTGGGACCTTTTAGTCCACAGGCCGATGCTCTATCCACTGAGCGAAACCAGTTAGGGCATGCATGTCCATTTCTTACTTCCATTGCTCCCTGACTTAAACTTATTGTTTAAGCAACTCTGTTGTCTTCCCACCGCACTTCTTAAAAACAATTAACCAGGTATCAATTGTGTGCCTAGACACACCTGCCAGATACATTCATGCTCATTTTACATTTTTAGAAATGAATTCTAGCTCTGCCACTGGTAAGCTTTATCATTTGGGCTAGTGTCTTAATCTCTTTAATCCTCTATATTATTATCTGCAAAATAGGGGTAACAATAGCACTTAACTCATAGGGCTATGGTGAGTATCAAAAGAAAGAATGGACATGGAGTCCTTAGCGTAGAGACATCTCACATAAAGTAAATACACAAAAAATAGTCTATGCATAGACTAGGTTCTAAATAAAATGTTTATTAGATTTGGAAGCAAGACTGATAAAATTGCCTTTGAAGTAAGTTCATTGTCAATGAATATTTCAGAAGCAGACTTGCCTTGGACAATTTGCATGTTGCACAAATAGATTCCACAACAAAAACCAACGACAACCAAAATATTTATTCTGGGCAATAGGATTAGAAAGTGAAGGAGAATCATGGCCAGACAGCCCTCTTCATGTGAAGAGGGAAGTCAGATGCCTAGAAAATTGTGATTTGAGGGAATTAATTAGCAATTACTTGGCCTACCCCTTTTAGCTAAATTACAGCAAGGAGAAGCTTCAAGGAGCTAGAGTTGAGGAGATTTTTGGTGGGAGAGTAAGAAAGCTACCTAAGAGGCCAAATTAAAGAATACTCTGGCCACTAAACTGTACCAGAGAAATCAGCAAAATCATATTATCTACTCCAAGTGTTCTTAAAGAGCTAAGAAAAATTATAGGATAAACATTAAAAATCATGGAAATACATAATTCTCCACACAGTCAGTCCTTGATTAAGCTTACTAAAAGAGGAGAATTCAGATAAATCAAATTTGTGGATAATTCTCAAACTATTGGTTTGGTTTTGAAGCACTTCCATGCTTGTCACTTTTACAGCAGGATAATGAATCTTCTAAGTATATTTGCTAATGTCCTATTGAAATCTCTTGCTAATGTCTAGGTGAACATTAACCTAAGTTAGGAGGAGGAGCCAATACAGTGGGGCCTTGACTTACGAGTTTAATTTGTTCCTAGACCAAGCTTGTTAAGGAGCTCCTTAACTCAAATTACTTTATCAACTCAATGCAAAAAATCGGCTGAGAGACAGCTGGTATCTCAAAAAACTTGTTAGTCGGGACACTCATAAGTCAAGGCCCCACTGTATCTCAAAAAAACATGCAAAGGTTGAAGTTGATTCTTCTGGATTTGGGGAGGGGAACCAACCATGGCTTTGGATAATGAAAAAGTGAATGATGTGCATATAATCCTGATAAAGCCAAACCTCTCATGGGAAGGTCTTGGCAAGGATCAAAGTAAAAGGAAAATAGTCATTAACATTGACTTGAGCTTTCATTGCTTTTCTCTCTTAAACAAATTAGTTTAACAAATAATCAGAAAGAGGGACATATATAATACCTACCACTTCTTTCCTCTGTCTCTATCTTGTCTTTCAGATAGACAACAACCATTCTCTTCAATACTCATAATCTTTCTCTCATTCTCTCACAGAATTTCCCCAAGTCCACTATAGGAAGATACTGACTTATTTTTCTAACCCATGCCAATACCTGTATATTTTTAACTTTGCAGAATAAATCTTATATTTGGTCATTCTCACATTCTCAGGTTCTCTTCTTCATGGATTCTTATGTACATATAATCTCCAAGAGCTAAGAGGAGGAGAACATACCAATACTAGAATATTCTGGGGGCTGGGAGAGTTAAGAGAAGATACTATTAAAATCAGTGTGTTATACATGTAACAAGGATATGGATACTTGAGAGTTTCCTACATAAAGAAATGCTTAATGTTGAATATCATCTCCAAGTTACACACAAAGAAATTGATATTTAAAGTTGTCATATATTGACTAAAGATAGACAGAATTTTCCTTGACTTCCATTGGTTAGAATTTGTTTATCAATTAGTTGACTGACAGTTTGGAAGAGGTTTGTGTTAAAGCTTGGAGTATTAGCACTGGAGGATGGGGAGCAGGTGGGAAATAAGGTCTGTGTATACCTTGGGAGGAATTCTAAAAAGACATGAGAATAGCAATACAAAATTTTCTCTCCTTTATAAATTCTTTAGGCTAAAGTTGGGTATCGACAGTGTTCTCACCGGCACTATGTGGGATGAAATGCATTTTGTCAATATTGGAAAGGGTGGCTTGAACCCTCTCTGAGTCCTGATTTTCACAGGGTGCTGCAAGGGTCCACTTATAGTTTCTGACTATATTAATCACTCTTTGTAATTATTGAGTTTTTTAAAAAATTGGGCCTTAAGATATATTTACTTTTGTATATTAGAGCAGGACAAAGAACCATTTGTGACCATTGACGGTAATTGGGGAAAATGAGAAAAAACGAATCTAGATAGAGAAGGAATGTGTTGACCACAGAGCTGGGAAAAAGAAGAGAGAGGCCAATAATTATTACAACTGTTGTCAGGAAAGGATTCTGATGGGAAGACTGGTCCTGGATGCCTGAGATTGGGAAGTGCGTGTCTGTGTATTTGTTAGAGCAGCATTTTGCTTTTAAAAAAAGATGAAAAGGAAATCCTGCAAGCCAGGATCCTGTGAATGATAAATGGATTAAAGGGCATGACTTACTGTATGAAGAGAGATTGAAGTAATATAGAATAGATAGCCTAGAGAAAAAATAGCAAAGGAAAGGGGAAAATACTAATACTTCTAAACACCAGAGAGCTTGTAACGTGAGTGACATTTATTTTGGAACTTGAGCACATCAAAAGACATGCTTAGGATGGTCTGGAGATATGTGTTTGCCCATTTACCCACTAAGTTCAATGGCAGTGAACCAGAAACGGCAGGAAGTGAAGTGTAAAATCTGAAGAGTTGGAAAGAAAACATTTTAAGTGTTTATGTTACCTTCAAGGGATGATATTATTAACTTTCTGCTCTGTAAGATTAAGAGTGACATTAAGCATGAGAGATTGTATAGAGATTGTATAGCTTCTCTGTGTGTGTTCATGAATAGAAACTCTGGAAGGTGTCTGAGCCTTTGAAGTGGCCTGGGATAGGCTTGCTGATTGCCAGACCTTGGGTACTTTTCCTGGTGGCTTCGAAGGACTCATTACAAAGCATTTAATGATTTATAAGCTAGTAGTTAAGTTAAGGGTTCTTTATCATCTGCCTGGGTTACATCCTGATTCAGTTACATACTAGCTGTGCAATTGAACAAAGAGCTTACTCTAAGCCCTAGGTTTCATTATGTGTAAAATAAGAATGAAGAATAGTATTATCTCAAAGGGTTCTTGTAAAGATTAAAATATACACCTGTGAGCACACTGTAAGGCACATTGTAAACACTTGAAATTATTAGTTGTTATTCATCCATTTGTTCAAGAAACATGTTCAAGGGTCTACTTTAGAACAGGCTAATCAAGGTGCTGGGAATACAAGAGTGAAGTGATTAAAGGTTCTCTTCCAGGGACTTAATTTCTAGTGGGAAAGAGAGAGTAAACCAATATGTACATAATGTTTCAAGTAGTGATGAGTGTAATGATGAAAAATAAGTCAGTCAACAAGATGGGGTAGTGAAAAGCATCACTCAATGGACCCAAAGTCAAGAGGAAAATAATGAGATTGGGCAATCATAGTAGTTCACTGAGGCAGAAAGATGGTATGGAATGGGAAAG
>NW_006296221.1:2710505-2741710 GCF_000327345.1 Myotis davidii
ATTAGGTAGGGATCAGAAAACTCAGGGCCTCAAATGGTGTATTGGTGCCAGTGCTATAATGAACAACCATTATAACCCTGCAACTTAATATAATATGAATTAATATCTCACTCATGTAGCAAGTAGTTTTCAATATTATTCCAAGAACCCATACTTCTTCCATCTTGTGGCTCTACATTTTTTCTGGGTCCCAGGGCTCTGTAGTGGACCCTCTACCTTTAATGGCAAACGGCGGAGAGACAGCCTAATGGATAGCATGAAATATTTCTATGGACCAAGTTGCAAATAGCAAAATGCATTTCTGTTCATGTTCTATTGTCCAGAGACTCACTCAAGTGGTCATACCTAATGCAAAGAAGGCTGGGCAATGAACTTGAGCCCAGAATAGGAAGGAATTAGTTTTGATGAGCACAAAATTGTTATTGCCTGCCACATATGACATGCTAAGGATCTTGGATTTTATCCCTAGGGCAATAAACAGTTACTGAGGTAATTTAAGCCAGTGAATGATCAAGTTTGCATTTTAGAACAAGGAGTCTGATAGAAGAAAGATTAGAGGGGCCAAAGATTCAAGTTTAACAAAGCCAATCTGACATACTGTGAAGTCTTAACTAAGGAAAAGTTGTGGGGATGGGGAAGAGGAAGCTGATTTGAGAGATGTGGAATAACTTAAATGGATAGGGTTACATTTAAATTCTTGAATGGAATGAAGAGTACAGGAATTGATGTTGAAGGATTAAGAACTTTCAACTGTCATATACTGAGAGAATAATTTTCTGAGGGGAAATGAAAAGTTTGAGGAAAAGAACACCCCATTTCCTTTCATTTTAACTCTTATATTTTTAGTGAGCTTGTTTTTCAAACCAATATTGAGACATCTTTTCTGACCTGCACCAGTGAAGTTGTGGGACCAACATATATATAATTTGGATTATTTTGGAATTTACAGGGTCTACTGTTACTTTATATCTACTGTTCTCTATAGTTTATGTGTTTATCCATTCATGATAAATGCTCATTTGACATTAATTGAAATCTTAAAATGTGTCAAGAATATTGTTTGACACCCATAACTAAACCATGGCACCTATTGCCTGGTGAAACAAATTATTGCAATATTTGGCAATTGATGCTAAAGAATGCAATGCTTTGTTTGGTTGGGCTATGGGACATAGCGCATATGTTGCTAGTTTTACTGGCTTTAGACTATGAGTTCAGACGATGCCTTATGTGCTTGTTATAAATTGAATTGTACTCCCTCAAAAGATATGCTGGAGTCTTCACCCCAGAATCCATAAATATGACCTTTTATGGAATTAGAGACTTTATATATTTGATCAATTTAAGATGAGATCATACTGTATCAGGGTGGGTCCTAATCCAATTACTGGTATCCTTATAAGAAGAGTAATAGTTGGACATAGATGTACAGGAAGAAGGCCATGTGAAGACAGAGGCAGACATTAGAGCGATGCATTTATAAGCTAAGGAATTACAAGAATTGCTGACACACATCAAAATCTAGAAGAGGCAAGAAAGGTGTATTAGGATTTTCTAGAGTAACAGATATATCAATAAGATATATCTTTATATGTTATATATAGGGTGTCCCCCAAAAATGTATACTTAATTTGAATAATTTTAATTCCAATGGTTAAATCTGAAAAGAAAGAAACATCAATTGAGCTATCAACTGTTAAAGTGTGTATACACTTTTGGGGGACACCCTATATATGTAGATATATAATAAATCTATAAATTATCTATAAGTACATGTACATATAGATGTATGGCTATGTGTGTATATAAATATGTATATATATATGATTTATTATAAAGAATTAGCTCTAGTAAGTATATAGACTGAGAAGCCTCACAGTTTGCTCTCTCCAAGCTGGAGATCCAAAAAAACCTGTGGTGTAGTTCCAATCTTAGTGCAAAGGCCCAAGGACCAGAAGACCCAATGGTTTAAATTCTAGTTCAAAGGCTGGAGAAGATTGATGTCTCCACTCAAACAGACAGAGATAAAAAATTTTTCCCAGCCTCTGTCTTTTTGTTCTATACAGGTCCTCAATGGATTGGATGATGCCCACCCCCAGTGGGAAGGGCAATCAGCTTTTTTCAGTCTACTGGTTTGGATGCTAATATCACCCAGAAACACCATCACATACACACTCAGAATTACAAGAATTACAATGTTTAGTCAAATATCTGGATACCTTGTGGCCCTGTCAAGTTGTCTCATGAAATAATCATCACAGAATAATTCCTTTCCTAGAGTTTTAAGAGAGGCTATGGCCCTGCTGACACCTTGATTTTGGATTTCTAGCTTCCATAACTGGGACATTATAAATTTCTGTTGTTTTAAGCCACCCAGTTGGTGACACTTGGCTATGGCAGCCCTATGAAATTAATGCATAGTGTGGTATCTAATGGCACTAAACATAGAGGTATGTTGACAGAGAGGGATATTTTTGTGCAGCATCTACTGTAAACTAAACATTAATTGAAGAATATTTTATAGTACCAAATTATAAAACTACTAGAGGCCCGGTGCACAAAAATTTGTGCACTCTGGGGTAAGGGGGTCCCTCAGCCCAGCCTGTGCCCTCTCACAGTCTGGGACCCCTCAGGGGATGACCACCTGCTGGCTTAGGCCTGCTCCCCAGGGGATTGGGCCTAAGATGGCAATCAGACATCACTCTGGCAGCCTGGCAGCCCTCAGGGGTTGTCCACTTGCCAGCAGGGAGCAAGACTAAGCTGCAGTTGAACATCCTTAGTGCTGCTGAGGAGGCGGGAGAGTCTCCCACCACCACCGCTGTACTGCCAGCCATCAACCTGGCTTGTGGCTGAACAGAGCTTCCCCCAGTGAGAGCACACTGACCACCAGAGGACAGCTCCTGCATTGAGCATCTGCCCCTTGGTGGTCAGTGTGTGTCATAGTGACCAGTCATTCCCAGTCTTTCTGCTGTCAGGGTCAGTTTGCATATTACCCTTTTATTATATAGGATTTTATACATATTCCCATTCTTATATAACATAATTTCTACTGTCGAGAAGAAGAAATGGAAGCTTAGTGAGTTAAGGAACTCCCCCAGTTCACATAGCTAGTGAGTGATATTGAGGTCCTGAGGCTTCAACACTCATTCTTGGAACTAGAGTGATCCCTTCTGTGCTAGAAGTAGGAAGTCGGTTCTTGCTGAGTCATCAGGTACTACCCAGGGAAATTAGAAAGCAGTGACTCTGAAGGCTGTGGGGAGTTCCCCTGAGGACTTCTGTGCTCAGTAGGGTTTAAAATGCTTGCCTGTGTGGCAAGGCTTACCTTGCTCCCTCTAGGAGCACCTCTTGGGAAGTGCAAAAGACATGTTCAAATAAGGGGGCTGTTCTTGGTTGTCATGTGAGCTGTATGCAAGGAGTTTTGCAACTTTCGTCCGCTTAAAATGTTTCTTTGGGTGTCGCCCAAGTGGCCTTCTAACTGCTGGAGAGTGAAGGGTGCTTTCTAGCTTCAGCATTGCTAATTAACTGGGTGCCCTGTGCTCTAGTGGGACTCTGTGTCACCTTATGTCATTTTGAGATGCACCCGGTGCTCTCTCGGTTCAGAGGTTCTGCAGGCTGAATGTGTATGATGCCTAAAATGTCTCAGAGCCGCTGAATATGCCTCAGCTCAGATTTTTCACTCCAGGCACTTGATTGCAGAAGCAATCTTTGGACAGAACAAAAAATTGCTAATGCTTGGTGGATAGTTCCCCGGCGTGTCTTCCTCACCAAAACAAGTACAAAATGGCTGCTCTGATGCTTCCTGTGCTTTCTGTGGGGTGGCCATGATTTTGACTAAGAAGGATGTATATCCTAATGCTTTCTGCTGTTCTTACAGGCATCAGAGTGGTTCTTTTAGGAGACTCATCACAGTACACCTGAGATTAGAAACTGACCCTTAACGTCTTTTAAAAAGAGGAATGGTTTGTGAAAAACTGCAGATCTAGATGACAACGTGGCATCTCATTTGCTTTCTGTGTGAGTGAGTGCTCAGGAAAGCTGAGGAGCAGGAGGTGGGCCTGCCTCAAAGACAGACTCAGTCCCTTTTGTAACAGGGCAGGGGGCCCGGTGATACTCAACTGCCATCTTGCTCAAAAGGGCTTCAGCCCAGACGTCTGGTTGAAGTGTTTTAGAATTCACTGAGGGACAGTGCTGTGACCCAATTTAACACCCTTTGTTAAGTGAAAGCCAGTGTACACACATGGCATTTCCAGGCCAAATTGATCTGCATAAATGATATGCTCAGAATCTAAAGCTCTTGGCTCTTTGTCCCAGAATTGAGGATGTGAAGTTTCTTTCCCATGTGTTTCCTCTGTGACTTCCTAAGTTATTTATACTGTGGTCGGAGCAGTGGAAGATACAAAATGAATCACATTCAACATTCAAGTCTCTTACGACATAATAACTGGTTTAAGATAAAAGCAATAACCATACAGGCACCAACAGACCATGTCTGTACTTTAAGTGTCTTATATATTTAACACTCCTCATAATTACTTATCATTGCCAACTCTATTTTACAACTAGGTCAACTGGGTCTATTAGTGTACAAATAGGTAAATTCCTACCAAATAAATCCTGGGGGGGTGGGCTGGAGAGAGGTGTATAGGGAGGTATAGAAAAGGTGGCATAATGTGTTATGGATGAGGTAACTTTTGAACTGCATAAGAAAAGGCATTCTGTCTGTGGTAGAGAGAAGAGATGAGCAAAGGCATGATGATAAAAGTACAGGGTGCTTCCAAGGAATGATGATGTAATTCATTTGGAATCCATAGTAACACAGAGCAAAGTAGAAGTTGGAGTACAGATAGTGCCAGACTGTAGTGTTCAAAGAATTCCTTTTTTTTTCAGTAGGCCTGGGAGAGCCCTTAAAGGGCTTTGAACAGGATGGGTTGGTGGTGGGATACCATCAGGGCTGTGCTATTAGGAAGATTAATTTGGCAGCCTTGTTTAATGGACTCAGGGGTAGGGTTCGTAGGTGAGCTGGAGACAAGGAGAGAGCTCTCTTTTAGACTTCTGAATTCAGTTGCATGTTCATTATTTTAAGATTAAACAGAAGTCATCTCTGATTCAGTAGGAGAGGATCAGTGTGGGGAAAGGATGAAGGGAAGTCATCACAATTTGCTGACTCCAGAGAGCTGCCTACAAGATTGGTAGCTTCATGGCAGATTAGGAACTCCCGAGGGACAAAAATATCATTTTAGGGTAGACCATTCTCTCAGTACTGCTGATGATTGATGTTAAAGATAGTCACCAAAATAGTCAAGGATATCTTTGTTCATAAAATAATGTAGGAAAACAAAGGCTCTCCACTACTAATAAAGTATGTGAAATATGGGGATTATATGTCCATGTATTTTTTAAAATTATAAACACCCACATAAAGGTATCTTGTATGCTAATCTTATTTTGGGGACTAAAAATAATTTACATTCCCATAGGACACATACGAGTTTATATATACTATATCCTGGTATTTAAGCGAGTTTATAAAAAAAAGCTGACTTTTAAATACAGGGTCATTAAAATGACTGACGTTAGAAGGAAGGGTTTTGTGGGTTTTTTTTTCACATAGTCTTCAGTTGACATTTATATGGTCTGGTGTCTATTGCATTGGTTCTTTTGTTCCCCTCTGAACCACATAGAATAACTTAAGCTGCCAGTAGTTTAAGAAGTATAAGTACCATGTGTTTTCTGAAGTCAAGAATTATGCAGTGCACTTTAAATTTTAATAGCCACTGATAGAGACCTTAAGAGATTCAAGCACACTGGGGTGTTGGACTTCAGCTTTCTTTCTTTTCTTTTCTTTTTTTTTTTTCTCTAGAAAAATGCTCATCCTTGACCATGGGGGAGGTAGAGAGGCAGAGAGGGTGACTATTTGAAGTGGAATTTATTTTTCATCATAATCCATGCATGTTTTCTTTTGGGGAAACTTGGTGTATACATTTTTAATATTATGAAGCCACCAGTGTTAATAAAAAAAACAGCTGAATACATACCAGCCTCCTTGGGGATCAGGCTTTGGAGTGCTGAGTGGTTCTGGTAGATGGTAAAACTTTAAGAAATCTCTTTTGGAGATTTTAAAAGACATTTACTTATCAGTAGTCCAGATGGCACTTGAAATGATGACTAAAAAAAAAACTTTACAAGTTGATAAAACATTGGTTAATTGAAAAACATTCAAAGGGTATATGTGATACAAAAAATATGATATAAAAAACAAGAACAGAAGTAAAATTAAAGACATAGCATAGAGTAATATACTTTATATTTATTCTTTATTTGGAGGGTTGTTTTTAGGTGTGGGGTATTTTCTTATGACTTTATACTCCACAATCTGATATCCAAAGTACAACATAGTACTCATATAATTCACTCCTAACAATAAAATTTGTTTTCTTAAAAATCACCTTGCCATAGTAGGGGTTCATATTTTGGCTTCTAAGAATGTGTTTTAAGGTGTCTGTCAGCTCTTTGAAATTGTATCAGACAATTTACATGCATGTGACTGTGCATTTTGGCAAAGAGAGGTCTCTGCAATTGCTTTTATTTTTCTCATTTAGGTTCTCAAAGGTGTCTGTAACTCACCACGGGTAGAGTACCACTGGGTTAATGGGAGGCAGGCATATCAGTCAGGATTCTGGCATGTAACAGCTGGCACTCTCCAATGGGATAAGAGTTTAATGAAGAAGCTAATGGAATCAACAAGTGATGAATCACCAGGGCTAGCAGCAGTGGAAGGCCAGGACCATCCCTAGACCTGAAGATGCAGGGGCGGGAGATTGTTCTGGAAGCCAGAGAGCTGTAGCCATAGCTGATGGCTAGGGTGCAGCCTTTGATGGAGAAACACAGTCCCTTCTAACCTGTGCTCAGAGAAGAGGGAATTAGAGGAAAAATACATACCTCATTTTCCTCCAGGCCTTGGATCCATTGTTAGGGCTCCCAATAACTCAATATAACCAGAAGTGAAAGACAAGGAAGCCTGGAACACAACATTCAAAGGTTAGTCTTTGAGTGTACAAGTGGTAGAGGTGGATGAAACATGGGTACGGGGGAGCAAACAGAGAATGTTGGGCACAGTGAAGCTTAGCTAGCATGCTTCATTATAATCCCAATGCCCATTTTCCAATGCCAATGTGAAGCAAAGCCAAATTCTGCCATAATAACTTTCTCAGTTTAGAAGTATTTACAACCTAGACCAATGAACCTTTATTTCCAGTTAGGTATTTTTCATTCTTCTATTTCTTTATTTTGTTTGTTTTTTAAAATATATTTTTATTAATTTTAGAGAGGAAGGGTGAGGGAGAGCGAAAGAGAGAGATAGAAACATTAATAATGACAGAGAAACTTTGATCGGCTGCCTCCTTCATGCTCTCCCAGCTGGAGATTGAGCCTACACCCTGGACATGTGCTCTGACTAGAAATTGAACTTGACCTCCTGGTTCAGAGGTCGATGCTTAGCCACACAGGCTGGGCTCAATCTTCTACTTGTAAGGCTGGTCTTGAATTGAGCCATGTGGACACTAGAGGGTCAATTACATAAAATAATTTTATATTAAAATAAGTATCATGGATTTGGGGAAAATTTTAGGGCAGGTAGATATCATTAAGCATATGTTACTAGAATGCTAGAGAAGCAAAGAGGACAATAGTCCATTATTCAGTCCTAGTGAAACAAAACTGTGGTTGTACTATATATTCAACAGAATTTGTACTTTGTTTTTATTTCAGTGTGAGACTCAGATCTGTAAGCTCCAGTATTGCATTAACTCATTGTTTGGAGCTCATTATTGTAATTACACTGCTTTTTAAGATTATTAGTGGACTCACTAATGTACTTTTAAAAAGCTTTATCTGGAAGGAAGTCAATATCCAAAGCCAATAGAACCAACGAGCTTGTGCCACACACTCTGTTGCTGAAAATCGTGTTATCAATTTTCATGTGACTGTTAATCAATTAGAGTGACAGAGAGATGATTTGAAGTCAATTTTCTCTTTATTGTTAAATTAGCAGTTGATCACATGCGCTTATTTGGGGTTTCAAAGCACCTATGGCTTCCTTTGTTAAGAGACAGAATGGAGGTCAATGATGGGAATAATCATTTGTGATTTAAAAATATTTGCATAGAGTCTACAGCTGTTGGTTGCAGAGCTAACATGGCAGATCTGTGCATGTGTTTGAGTTAAGACAGCTAGCATAGGAAGACCATGGTCAAATGTTGTATCTGATGCAATCATACCTAGTCAGCATATAACCCAGGAAATAAATCAAGCATTTGATGCTTAGAGGTTGGTTAGCATGCTATCTTTAAAATGAATAGGTATCCAGATTTTCAAATGGAGAAATGTGCTGCAATATATACTGTCTTCAGGATAGCATAGGAATTCTGGCTATTGTGGAATAGTAACCATGCTATGTTGTAGCCAAATTGTTGGTTAAATATTGATAATATGAACAGGATTTAAATAAAAAACTGAAATGATACAGTGACTAACACTAGATATGATGGTGGTGGTGTTGGTGGTAGTAGTGACAGCTAATTTTTATTGAGTACGTAATGTGTGCCTAACACTATGCAAAGTGCTTTAGAAAACAGAATCTGTCAGCAACTCCAGGAGCTGCTCTCTATTCATTGCTAGTTGCTTTATGAGTTGTCATCTCTATTTAACAGAGGAAGAAACAAAAGCATCTTTATTTAACTAGATAATAATCTCTATCTAGTTGCTCTAGAAGCTATCATCTTTAAGAAGAAACAAAGGCATAGAAAGATTAAGTGGCTTGTATATCATTAAAGTTGAATTTTCTCCAATTACAGAGATTGTGAATTTGACCATGTTGCTAAATTTTCCGAATTGGAGTCAGAGGCCTCTTTTTGAGATCTCCCTTTGCATTTTATAACCTGATTAATCTTTGAGCCTTCATTTCCTCATACATAAAACAAGGGGTTAAGCAAGATAATCTCTAAGGGTCTTTGTAGCCCTAAGTATTCAGATGCCAGAACTATCCAGAAGGGAGCAATTGTAGAATATTATTCAAATGTAGACTATTATTCCAATATTTCAATTATAAATCAAATGCTAGGAAATCTAGAATGCAGACATTATATTTCTCATAAGAACCTCAACTCCTTGTAATTGGGTATTTTCAATTACTCAGTGGTGTAATTGAATCACTAAAGTATGTCTCCTTAATTTATGTTGGATAGCAGGTGGACAAGTTTACTATCAGAAGTGTTGCACATTCTGACTTTTCTTCCTTTAAGATATGCTTCCAATTGGAAAGCAGAATAAATTACTGAGGATTTGTCAATGATTCACAGTTATAGAGGGAACATTAAAGCTTTGGGATGACAGAATATATTTTGTCCATATATTTGGACAAGTGAAGTTGAGTTTAAATTACTTATGATAATATTTAATGGTGGGCCAGTAAATGCACTGTTGTCTATTTCGTGAGTGTAATTAAATTGTGTAAGACAAGACCTCACTGTGGCTCTCAGCTATTAAATCTCAGTGGTGACGTGAGCTAAGGCTGCCAGTGTTCTGTGGGGAATTACCAAGCTGGAGGAGTTAAGTGGAAGAATTTGCCAGCTTCTGCCATATATCACTGACTCTATTTGGATCCTGGAATGCCCATCTCAGTGCAGTGTCTGGGGTGCACTTACAAGGTTTAAATAGAAATTAAACTGGAGATGGGTCCATTGCCAAATCTAGCCATTTTCTTCCATAAACACAACTAGAGGGAGAAATAAACAAAGAACTGAAAGGAACAATCGCAGCCAGCAGCCCATAGAGAAAGACTTCTTCAGCTCTGAGGATCCATCCCAGGGGGAGCATCACCCTCAGGGAGCCCAGTAAGGGTGGTGCTAGGCTCTGGGTTTGAAATGCCTGTGCTCTGCACTCACTGGAGAGAGGGTTAGCATTGCAGGCTGGATCCCAATAACCCTGCAAGGTCAGGATCAGGGGAGGTAATTACTTTGGTATCTGGTCCTTGAATTATAAATATCACTTATAGACTTTTAGTCCGACCTTGAGTTAATTGCATTGGCTCAGTAGGTACCTGGGTTATGGACCCTGGGTGCTACTGAGTCTCCTAATAAGGAAGGTTTGAGCCACCACCATTGTGTGTAGGTCAACCTCCCCATTAGTTGGACATCCCTTGAGTTACAGAAATCTCAATTTGAAGTGACAAAGATATTCAAATTAGCTTTATAGAAAGGACTGCAGATAATGCTGAGAGTTATGCGTATATAAAATTTGTATGTGGATATATGTGTATTTGTACTTATGTATTTGTATAGGTATATGTGTATACAATATTTATAGCCCTCTAGAAGGTTCCCTTGTGCTCTTAACAAGTCAATACCCCACTCAAGCCACAGGCACTCTGTGTTGCTTTGCTCCACAAGGTCATTGTGTTCTTCTGGTCATGCATTTATGCTTGGGCAGCTTGTTTACTGCACAAGGGGACTTGGTTTGAGAGGGCAAGAGGAGGGCTGAAATCCAGTTCATTTGCAGCTGGCTAAGCTGTGTGTCCTGTTGTGGGACTGCTTGTGCTGGAAGAAAGGGGTCACTTTGATTTCTAAAAAGCTGCCATTTAGGCTAGCAGCAGCCTGGATCAGTCTAGACATTTAGGTCAATCCAAAATTGTTGAGAATCTACTTTGTACTGGGCATCATGCTAAGTTCTGGTGGGCATGCAATGAGAAAGCTGTGGCTTCTGCTTTTTAATCGTTTGTGATCTAGTGGGGGTGACAACCAGGTGAATGGATAAAGGTGCTCTTGTGCTATCTATGCAGTAATAAAAGTACATACAAAGAGCATGCCATAGCTACAAACAGGAAGGAAGCTTAGGTGGTTTGGCAAGGTTGAGGAAGGTACACATAGGAGTGCAATACGCACATGTACAGAAGCATACACTGATTTTTTTTTGAGGTTGTTAGAAAATCTGTCAGTAACTAAGAGACCAACACAAACATACAGCTAAGGCCTTTCTGATTTTTTGTCTGGTAATAGAGATAATACTTAAAAGTAACATCATAATTGATGGCCATATTGACAGGTTTTCATAAGCATGTTGGTAAATAATTTGAAATTCATACTCCCATGTGATCTCAAAAGATTATTTAGCATTTCTGAGGTGATGTCTACATGAACATCTGAAGTGATTACAACAAAGATGAAGCTGGGAACATAGCTAAACTCACTTGTAATTAATGTTGTTAAAACAGAATTTTATACTTGGTGAAATCAGCCAGCCAGAGAAAGGTAAGTATCACATGATCTCACTCATATGTGGAATCTGAAGAACCAGTGATACTGGTGATCAAAAATAGACCCAGAGTCATAAAAGCATGAACAGACAGTTGAACCTCAGAGGGAAGTCAGGGGAGGGTTCATGGGAAGAGATCAACCAATGATCTTGTATGCATATATGCATAACCTGTGAATGCAGACAATGTGGTGGTGAGGGCCTGTGGGTGGGGGGTCGAGGATGGATTCGGGCTGGAAGAGGTTAATGGGGGGAAAAGAGAATCTATGTAATAATTTCAAGAATAAAGGATAAAAAATATATGAAAAACAGTAATAGTAGATAACTGAAAAAAGATTTTTCTTAATTCTTAGAGAGAGAGGAAGGAAGAGAGAAAGAAAAACATAGATGTGAGAGCAGAACATCCATTGGCTGCCTCTTGCACACCACCTACCAGGGATTGAGCTTGCATCCTGTGCATGTGCCCTTCCAGAAATTAAAATCCACAACCTTTCAGTGTACGGGACAACACGCCAACCAACTGAGCCACCTGGCCAGGGCAATAGTAGCTAACTTTTTATAAGCATCTTACAATAATCTTATGAAGCAGTATCTATTATCAGCTATATATTAAAGATAAACAGCCACCAGGATGTTAAGTTCCATGGTCACGGCTGGTAATTGGCAGAAACAAGGATCAAAGGCAGGTTTCTCTGACCCCAGAGAATGTATGCTCGATTGCTACATGTGATGCTGCTGCCAGAATAGTGATTGGAACTGGTTAACGGAGTTCCTCAAATAACTTGTCCGCTCATTAGGATAGAAACTGTATTGGGTAACTTTTATACCATCCTAACATATTTAGGCTCTCAAGAAATGTTGTAGACTCTTTGAAATGGATATATAGCTAGAAGATAAGAGTAAATGTTAGTAGCACACTTCTAGAGTACTAACTATGTACTGACATTGTTCAAAGTAGTTGTATTACAATTTACTTCTGATCCATGTTTAAAATACAATAAAGTGTGTGAAGTGCTTTAAGCTTAAGTGGACAGCTCAATGACTCTTTTATATATTTATATGATATTTCCCACACTCAGGAAGGTTCCCTTGTGTCCTTTTCAAGTCAATTCCCTACCCAAGAGGTTACCACTCCCATAGATTACCCCTATCATTCATTATCAATTAGTTATGTCTGTTTTTGTACTTCATGCAAATGGAATCATACATTATTTATTCTTTTGTCTATCCTGTTTTGCTCTTCAAAATGTCTATTAGATTTACCCATGTTGTTAAACATGTTAATAATACTTTATTCTTATTGTTGTGTGGTATTTGATTTTATTGATTTACCACAATGTATTTAGTCCTTCTGTTAATGGGCAGTTGGAGTTGTTTCCAGTTTGGGGCTAATATAACTAAACATGATAGAAGCATTTTCATACATGACTTAGGTGGAAATGTACACTCAATTCTCCTAGATATAAACCTAGGAATGTAGTTCCAGGGCCACAGAGTAGGTTAGCGGATACTGTTAAATACTTTTCCAAAGTGGTTGATTCAATTTCCATTCTCACCAGCAATACATGAGAATTCTAGCACTCCACATTTGTGCTACAACTTGGTATTGTCAGTCTTTTTAATTTTAGCCATTCTGTGGATATATAGTAGAATATAATGTTTTTCTTCTAAATGCTTTAAATTTAATTGTCATGTAACAACTGTAGATAAGCACTATTATTATCCCTTTTTCAGAGATGAGGAAACTGAAGCACGGGGAGGTTAAGTAATTTTCTCAGAGTCACACAGCTAGTCAGTGGCAAAGCCAGTATTTGAACACACAGTCTTGTTCCAGAGTCCACATGCTTTGCTACCCAATAGGGTATTTATGAGAAGCAAACAGGTAGCTCTTCTCTGGGATTCTGCGATTTAAGTCTACAGTTCTTTCTGCTGAATAGTGCCTTTAAGCATTTTTGCCATAGTTTCTTAACAATAGTACGAATACTTAATTAGTAAGCTTATTTAAAATATGTCATTGTAGCCTCTTCCTAAACTATGGCATCTATGTAAGTAAATTTACTTTCATCTTAATAAATATTAAAAATAACTATAAGTCTTGCACACCATCGTATGCAAGGATATCTTAGGAAACATCCAAAAGCTATGAGATAATATGCCTGCCGTATCACCCATTTCCCAGAAATTTTTAAAAATCATGTTGCTATACATAAAGTTATAAAAAATTAACATTAAATTAAATGCGTTGGCCCCATAGAGACACAAACACTGCTTCCATAGTTTCAACATGTGTTTTTCACGCATTGACCATGTACCAGATATTATTTATGGCTCTTCAAGAGACAAAGAGATAGCATGACTATGTCTTAGTGATGGTCAGTCTCATGGAGATTACAACCTACTGGAGGGTTTGGGGACAATGATGCATGACTGCAGGTTATGATACCGCAAGGTAGAGTATGCCATGTAGAGAGCTGTTCAGAATTCACTGCCTCATTGTCTTTGAAACAGCTCTGTGGAATAATCCAGATGCTTTTCTGCACACTATTGATGATTATATGCACCATCCTTTTAAAAATATGTATTTGTTGATTTCAGAGAAAGGAAGGGAGAGGGAGAGAGATATAGAAACTTTAATGATGATAGAGAATCATTGATTTGCTGCCTTCTGCATACCTGTTACTGGGATTGAGCCCACAACCTGGGCATGTGCCCTGACTGGGAATCGAACTGTGACCTTCTGGTTCCTGGGTCAATGCTCAACCACGGGCCAGGCTATATGCATCACTTCTTTTTTTTTTTGCACCACTTTTTGATCAGAAAGAAGAAAAGCTATTCTATCATTATCCTCAATCACTTTCTTTCTAAAATATATATGTTTTGCTTCTTTAACAATTAATCTAGTTGAGCTTTCATTATTAAACATATAAAAAGACTTAAAATATAATAGTATCATGAACTACTATATACTATATACTAAGTATATACCTGTTACCAACTTCAACCATGAATAATTCATGGCCAATCTTGTTTCTTTATTCTTTTTTAAAAATTTATCTTTATTGTTGAAAGTATTATAGATGTTCCCCTTTACTTCCCCATTGACCCCCCTCTATACCTACCCCAAGGCCTACTGTACTATTGTCTTTGTCCATGGGTTACCATTCACTATCTACTTCCTCTTCCCATATTACTTGGAAGCAAAACCAAGCCATTATTTCTCCTATAAATATTTCATATGTTTAAAGAAAAACAATCAAAATACCATTAGCACATCACAAAATTGGACAGTAATTTTGTCATCAAATATATAGCCAGTGTTAAAACTTCTAATTATTTATTTTTTTGAAATTTAAAGATCTAATTCGCTTCATTAAATGATTCATGAATAGGGCAGCCTCCCATATAGCAAGTAGAAAGGTTCTCTGAGGAAATGGACAAAATGAAAAGCTTTATAGGCAGAAGGGGGGAAGGAATGGATTACCTCATCTTTCCTTGGGGGAGAAAAAGGGGTTACATTGGTGGTGACCAGAAAATTCCAGACCAACCAATTAAGGTTTTATTCCTGGGGGAAGGTGTAACTGCAATTAGGTTAGGCATTAAGTCTTGGTTTCATGATGTGGGGTTTAGCACAAGTGACTCCATGTGGGGCCTGTTGTCCCCCCCCTTTTTTAAACAATAGTGAACACTTTTGATCTATATATTAAGTTTTTTTTCCCAAATCCAGAAATGTTATTTATTTGAACAGTTTGTTTGAATAAGGATCTAAATAAGTTCCACATGATGCTATTCATGGATATGTCTTTTAAGCTTCATCTACTCTATAGGTCCCCCTCCTTATAATTTACTTATTAAAGGCCAACCACTTCCAGCTTCTGAGTTTACAATAACAAAATGGGATATAGATATTAGAGTTTCTCTTCTTCTCATCTTAAGCATCTTGAAAGAAAGAACCTTAGGATTGACTTCTGAATTATTCCCTGGGAGAAATAATGAGGCTTCCTTATTTGTTTAAAAATATATTTTTTGCATGTCCAGTAGATATCTTCATAATTACTCATTTATGGTGCTATGGCACTGCCAACCTGCCTAAGACTGGTCACCCACCATTTTAGGGGGATGAAGGCAAAATGGATCACTCAGCATCCTGAGGCATGAGAGCCAGAACTTTGCCATTTTGATCTGAATGTTTTTGAAGGAAAATTGACTTGAAAGCAGCTTAAATGTAGCAGTAAATGGATATGAGTCAGAGCTAAGTGTCTCATCAACGGGTACCGCACAGCCCTGGCTCTTGAAGCCATCTGAAGCCCTTTTCAGAACTCTGCCTCGTCATTTTCACAGGGTAGCGGCATGGCCCTGGAGTAACTGCTTTGGTATATTTGTTGTATGCCATTTTCCCTTTATCATTCACTGGAAGGCTTTTTGGAATACTGTGGGTTTTTTTTCTTTTTTTAAAACAGCATATAAAAGCTAAATTGAATTCAGTGCTAGAGACAAGGATGTGTTCTTTCAACTCTAAACAGACTGCAAAACCCTACATGCAAGATGTTATTTCCTATGGGGCTGATAAAGATTATTTTCTCCTGTGATACTTCTCGCTACCACTCTTGATTCATTCTTGTACTGTTTTCTAATTGATGTGTGTGTGTGTGTGCACGCATGTGTGTGTGTGTGTACCTATTCCTTCTCTTTCTTTTATTATGAAAATAGTGAGCAGTAGAGAGGTATTAGCTATTATGTGCTAAGCAGTGTTTAAAGCACTCTGTGTCTATTGACTCATATGTTCCTTATAATAACTCTTTCAGGTAAGTATTCTAATTATTTCCATTATACAGATGAGGAAAGTAAGGCAGAGAGAAGTTACTGGCCCTGGCCCTGGACCACACAAATAGTAGGTAATGGACCAGGTATTCACATCCAGAAAGTCTGGCTCCAGAACCTGTGTTTTCAACCACTGCTCTTTTCATTCTCTCTGGTCCAATATATATATATATTGGACCATGTGCTCCTTCTGGACTGTTTCTGGGCCAATTCTATGTACCAGCTGGATAACTTTGAACAACTCTCTTAAAAAATATCTGCTTCTAGGTTTTTAACATTAAAATGAAAGTTTTAGGGAGATCAAATAAGATAATATTAAAGAACAAAGTATGTCTGTTCCAGCGCATGTGTTTTATCAATTCAGTTTGGTTTCATGAACATCAGTTGAGCATGTGTTCTGTGCTAGGCACAGGGGGTGCAAGAACAGCCAGGACAGATTTGGTCCATGTCTTCCCATCTAGTGAGAGAGGTGAGAAAAATCAACAATGGTCCTCGCTCGTTTGGCTCAGCCTTTGGACTCAAGGGTTCCAGGTTTGATTCTGGTCCAGGGCATGTATCTCAGTTGCAGGCTCCATTCCCAGTAGGGGCCATGCAGGAAGCAGCTGATCGATGATGTTCCTCTCTCATTGATGTTTCTATGTCTTTATCCCTCTCCTTTCCTCTCTCTCTAAAAATTAATAAAAACATCAATGAAAATATTTTTAAAAAATCAATAAACAATGATTAATCTTGACAAGTACTGATAAAGAAATAAACTACTGTGAACTTCCCTAGACACGCTGAGCCTTGAGTTTGGCCCATAGGGGAAGCTCAGCAAATACCTGTTAAGGTAGATGGACTACATCAGCTGCTGAAAATGATTACCAAATGTGGCTTAAAAATGCAAATATCAGTCCGGCTGGTGTGGCTCAGTGGTTGTGTGTTGACCTATGAACCTAGAGGTCACAGTTCAATTCCCTATCAGGGCACATGCCTGGGCTGTGGGCTCAATCCCTAGTAGGGGCCATGCACGAGGTAGTCCACTGATTCTCTCATCATTGATGTTTCTATTTCTCTCTCCCCCTCCCTTCCTCTCTGAACTCAATAAAAATTTTTAAAAAATGCAAATATCAGGTGAGTATGTGATCAGAAAGGGCAGAGGATGGAGCAGGCTGATTCAGATGGAATGACAGCCAGTGCAAGTCAGGAAGAATAGTAGGATGGTGGCACAATGGGGCCAGCTATGGCCACATGACAAAGGAAAAGGCAAGAGGCATCATAAGTCATAAGCTGCGAGTTCCATGTGGATCCTTTCTCTGCTTTTGCCCTGCTCTGGGACCATGGACAAGGTATTCTTGTTTTGTTTTGGTTTTAGCCTTTAATATGTGTTTGCCTTTAGTCTGTATTCTCATTTATAAAAATGGAGCTGGGAATATGTACCTTGCAGTATTCTGTGAGTCTTATGTCAAAAGTTTATGAAAGAATGTAAAAAAGTTCTTAGAAAAGTGTCTGATATATTGCAATACTTAGTGAGCATTAATTATTATTATTATTGTTATTCACTATTATTATTGTAGCTTCATTATTTTCAGAAATACATCTCTATTGCTACTAAAGCAATGCTAGTTTATTTATTTAATTTTTAAATGACTTAAAAAATAATGTCCTGTAGAAGCATAGTGTGGTGGAAAGATTCTTGTCTGAGTGGCAAGGGGCCTGGGACTCATTCTGCCACCAGTGGAGGGATAGACTTCAAATAGCCAGTTCCTCTCTCTGGACTTCGGTCTCCACATAGGCAAAACCTAAGTTGGGCTGGACAAGCTCCAAGCTCATTCTTAATTTTGGGAATCTGTGATGATTTTCTGAGATTGCACGTCTGTGCATTGGAGACCCTGCAGGGGTGAATTACCAAGGGGCCTATCGTGTTTAGTGTTCCCCATTGAGAGTGATTTGGACTGCCCTGTTCCAGGGACACTTGTCTATGTCTGGAGCCATTCTCATTGCCACACCTGGGCAGTTGCTACTGGCTTCTGGTGGGTAGAGGACAGATATATTGCTAAGCAACCCACAAAGTACAGGACAGACCTGTAAAACAAAGTGTTAATGGTACCGAAGTTGAGAAATCCTTGCTCAATGCTAACCTTGGGTTTTCTAACATTGGGAGCTGAGCCACAATTGTACCTGCATGGATGTCCCCATCCAGTTATTTTACTAGGCATATCGGCTATTTGAAGGGGTCACACACAAATTTCCTTATCCAGGAGGCTTTCTTCCCCTTCTTTTCTGTCTCTTCATGTCAGTCAGTTGGGAACAAAGATGAGGTGTCACATGACAGAGGAAATGGAATCAGGGGCACCTTAGAGAGGCAAGCATAAAGGGCCACAAAGGGCATGGAAATGGGTCACCATCTCTCTTGCTAAGGGACTGATGTGCAATGAGTGATTGGATTCTTGTGAGAATTTCTTTGTGTCATTAATTCATTGACTGGTGGGATACCTGTTGCATGCCCAGCTCTGTGCTGTTACTGGGGATAGAACAAAGAGCAAATCCAAGCAAGTCTCTGCTCTTTAATTTGAGCTTTCCCATGCCTTCCACCTTTTCATCTCACATGCAAGTCCTACTGATCCTTGCAGACCCCACCCAGAGAAACTTCTTTTTCTGACTCTCCCTGGGTGAGCAGGGTGCCTTCCTGCATCTTCCCACTGAGCCTGGCACATCCTTTCTGAGCCATCTGATTATCTGTGTGCTTCCCTGCAGGGATAAGGTCTTGTTCTCCTCTGCATCCTGAGCACTTGCCTCATGCCTGGCCCTGCCTGAGCAAACACTCAAAAACCGTTTGTTGAATAAATGATTGAGACAGGAAATAAATTAATGAATGAATGAGACAGGGCTTCAAAGGCCAGTCTTTATGCAGTTTTGTTTTTTAATTCTCACCCCAGGATATTTTTTCCCCATTGATTTTTAGAGAGAGTGGAAGGGAGAGGGAGAGACAGAGAGAGAGAAACATTGATGTGAGTGAGACACATTGATTGGTTGACTCTTGCATGCTCCCTGACCAAGACTGGGGATGGAGCCTGCAACTGAGGTAGGTGTCCTTGATCTGAATCAAACCCAGGACCCTTCAGTCTGAGGGCCAATGCTCTATCCACTAAGCCAAACCAGCTAGAGCTTTATGCAATTTTTAAGACTTCTTCGTCCTTTCACCTTTTATTCCAGTCTACTCTGTGTACCTCAAATTGGAAAGACAGAGGAGGAAGGCAAGGGAGACAGCTTTGTGGCTGAGGTCTCACTGGGGTGCATAGAGGTGACCGCCACTTGGAGAGAGGGATGCTAATGGGATCTGAGGGCAGTTTTAACACAAGCAAGAACTGTGGCTAAGCTGATGTTGTGGGTCAGAAGCGTGAAAGTGATCAAGAGAAATAATGGGACCGGTAACTGCTCTATTATTGGGAAATATTAATGATCTCCATAAAGATGGTATATGGCTCAAAAGGTATTATTTTAGTAGATGTCTTTGATTTCTATGAATTAATAAGGAGCAACATGGGTAGTGGGACTCATTAACTTCTCAAATCTAACTTATTTATACTGAATATAAACCTTTCTCAGACTGGTGGTATCAGCCATTATAAATGGGATTCCCAATGTAAACTGCATAATCTGGTAGAGACTGTATTTTTGTCTTAGGGTGTGGGGTGAGGAGTGGGTTTTCTTATGCATTGCAGACCTTTTCATAGGCCACTTCATTTTTTTTTAATCTTCACCCAAGGATATTTTTTCAATTGATTTTTTTAAGAGAGTGTAGAAGGGAGAAAGGAGGGGGAGAGAGACAGAGGAGAGAGAAAAACATTGATGTGAGAGAGATACATCTATTGGTTGCCTCCTGCATACACCCAGGGTCAGGGAATGAATCTGCAACCTAGATAGGTACCCTTGACTGGAAATGGAACCCATGACCCTCTGGTGCCCAGGCCGACACTGTAACCCACTGAGGCACGCTGGCCAGGAGAGTGACTTCATCTTTTGTTGCCTACCACCCTCTTTGGAACCAAAAGCTCTGACCCACTGGGAAGACATTTACAACCAAACACATGGCGACTGTATTTGTAAAACCCTGTTGTGTAGCAGCAGGTCATTCCATTCTTTTTGAATCATTTAAATTGGTCAATAGACTCTTGTCCTAGTCAATAGATTATTAGTGTTAATTTACAGGGCAGTCCCTCCTTCACTTCACCAGCAAAGGCCCACTATTTGCCTTGCGGGTGGCTGATTGTGGAATGGGGAGCCTCTCTCTGCTATTGGTTTCTCCCTGGAAACCCCTTCCAGACCAACACGCCTCCTTTATATGAAGAGTCCTGACAGCTGTGCTTCCCCAGCAATTGTTTAATGCATTGGATGTTTCCCCCAGGTCTTCAGTTGAATGGCCTCACTCACTGAGACCTTTTCTTTTTGGCAATGATAGGAAAATGCTAGCTTTCAGATTATTATTTTTCTGTGATATAGCAGACATTTTGGTGTCATAGCTGACTCTAATACATAACAAGAGCAACTCCCAAAATAATCCTTAGACTTTATTTCCTTCTCCCTACCCACCCCTAATAAGAATAGGAAGGGGAATTGAGTCTGTTGGGGTTTTTACTATGACATCACCTTTGACCTATCCTCCAAGATTGGCATTTTCATTTTATTTATTCGGATGGAGAAATCAAGGCTCTGGGACAGTAGGTAGCAAGTCTGCAACCACAGAACCAGTAAGTGGGGGACTGGGATTTCCAATCCAGATGTATCTTTGCTCCAACCTTCTGGTGCATTCCATCCAATACTATCTGCAAGTGGAAGGAGAGGACAAGGGAAAGGTCAAGGCTAAGGACTTTATAACTAGAAAATATAACATTGGCCATAGAATGCCAGAAGAAATTGAGGGATTGAATTATTTTCCACCATTTCTGCTAGTGGGCGTCTGAGAAGCCCATTGACCTTATTTAGCAAAACCCTTGGACCTTCCTCATAGTTTCTCCCCATAGATCATCAACTAGGGCATGGAAAAAGTCCGTTACTAGTGAAGTTACCAGCACCCTACATCTTGGAATTTATCTTCTTGATGCTGCTGGAATTTTTGGCTCCATTTGTAGAAAGTGGAGGGACAGTGTAGCAAAGAATTATATTACTAGCTAACATTCACTGAAAATTTTCTACATGACAGGTAAGCAAGCTTTTAATATAATGTTTCTAAAACTACTTGTGGGGAAGGATCCCCTTCTTTCCTTTTTCTTTCTTAAATTCTAATCTGTCTTGGACTGTTACCCAAGTAAAGTATGATAAAAATTAATTAATATAAAGAGAAATTTAAAATGGCAGAGAGAAGACAAGCCCTATTGTTGCATTATAACTCGAGTCAATGGACATAAACATGACTCCCTCGGATGGTCGGTGCCAGTATCTATCTGATCCTGGACTGGTGACATACAGGATGGAGACTGGAATGGTTCACAGACCGCACTCTGATGAGCCCTTCTCTAAGCAACTTACATGCAGTTATTTTTTAATTAGTTTTCCCATGTTACAAGAGAAAGGACAGAGGCACCCGATTAGTATGCCAAGGCTGCAGAACTAGTGAGATGAGGAGCCGACACTGGATGGCAGGCAGCTGGTTTCAGAACTTTCCTGTTAACTTCTCTGCATTCTTCCCTGACTCAGAGGACACAGAGTTTGGGCTCAGAATGGGATGGACTCCAGATAAGTGCTGACTTAATCATTTAGTGCTGTTGTGACATTAGGATAAAATGAGAACTCAAAGGCTCATAGGTGGCCCTTGGCTTGGTATAAGGTACTCAACAAATGGTAGGCATTCATTTTGACAAGGATAGGATTCCAAATGGCACTTAGATAATGTTTCAGGGTGGGTTATTTGATTTGGTGCAATTAATTTTCCACATGCCAATGTGTCTCCACTGTCATGTTTGTCAGTGGTTTGTTCCATGAAAGAAATTAAGTTTAACTTTATCATTTTCATATCTCTGTCCATTTATTTATAAACCTTGTGGCAGAAATGGCTAGCTACAAAGCTTATTAGGAGAATAGATTTTTATTTCCTTGAGGATCTAGAAAAAACAAGCAATTATTATCTGTCTGCCCTTGACTAAGTTTCTTGCCCCCAAACCTCAGTCTCCTCATCTGTAAAATGGGGACAGTGATAACATGGCCTATTTCATGGTGTCGCTAGGATGATTCAATGAGTCAATACATGTAATACACTTGACACAGAGCCTTGTAAATAATAAGCATTTAGTAGATATTAGTTCTGGTTATTGCTGGTGATTTGTGGGGAAAAGGTAAGAATTCAAGACATCACTTGGCCTTTAACTGAAAAGTTTGCAAAAATTAATGAAATAATAGTGAATAATTAGCCCTGGCCTGTGTGGCTCAGTGGTTGGAATGTCATCCTGTGCACCAAAGATTACAGGTTCATTCCCAGCTGGGGCAGATACCCCGGTTGTGTACAGGAGGAAATTGGTTCATTCCAGCCGACACTGGATGGCAGGCAGCTGGTTTCAGAACCTTCCTGTTAACTTCTCTGCATTCTTCCCTGACTCAAAGGACACAGAGTTTGGGCTCAGAATGGGATGGACTCCAGATAAGTACTGACTTAATCATTTAGTGCTGTTGTGACATTAGGATAAAATGAGAGCTCAAAGGCTCATAGGTGGCCCTTGGCTTGGTATAAGGTACTCAACAAATGGAAATTGGTGTTTCTCTCTCACATCTCTCTCTCTTTCTCTTTCTCTTTCCTCCTCTCTTTAAAAATCAATAAAAGCATATCTTTGGGTGAGGATTAAAAATATATCTATTAATGGTTAATTATTAGAACTATTTTTCTTTAGCACCTATACATGCTGGACCTAGTGCTAGTCATTTCCACACACATTATTGATGTAATTCCAGCAGCATTTTACTGACTGGTAATTAAATCTCATCTTGGTCAAGTAATTTGCCCAGTGTCCCACAGTGAGAGCATCAAGGTTCCCAAGTTGAACCTAGGATTCACCTGGCTGTTTTTCAGTTAATTCTCCCCAGAAGCAAAACTGATAATTATGAGTTAGCATTTACTTAACTCTATGTTTTGAGCCCTGTTCCAAGTACTTGACAGGAATCATCTCATTTTATCCTCACACAGTCCTAAGAGATAAGTATCACCATTATCTCCATTTTTATAGATGAAGACATATCGTCAAGGGAAATGGGGGCTCAGGTAGTGAGAACAGGACCAGGGAGTCAGGTTCCATAGCCTACACTAGGCTAGTAATGAGGGAGAAACAGACACATACACACCTAGGCCCGAGGGCAGGCATGTATTATCCTGTGTCCTGGGTTAAAAGTTTTCCATCCTCTGTAAAGAGAGAGGGCTGCATTAGGACCTTTTTAAAGTTCTTTCCACCCCTGCAAGCCTAGGACTCTGTAAGCAGGAGGACAAAAATATAGCTTTCCTGTTTGTCCCACCTCATTTACTGACCCGTTAGAAAATGGCCATCACATGAATGACTTAATTTATACTTAGGCCCTATTTATATAATTTTGGGGAGAGAAGTCAGGATGGAGGCCCAACAGAGCAATTTAAAACATGTCTGAGGGTCTTACTCAGATTAGTCCTGGAGCGCGCGTTCCCTTTCTATAGCACACACAGAGGCATTGTGGGCCACGGGATTTCTCTGGTTGTATTTCCTCTCCCACAGCTTTCCCATCCGGCCAGCTCCTCGGAGCAACTACAGATGATTGCTGTTGTGCAAAGTGGACACTCCATGACTCAGAGTGGAGGACGGGTGATTGTTTGGTGGAAGCGTGTCTAAAGATTTGTCAATTTTCCCCATGGAGTCTTTGAATGTGCTGTTGGTAGTGGCTCATTGGTTGGTCTACAGAATTTAAAAAAAAGGGTTTTGTGAAACTCTTAGTTTTCTATACTTAAGTTGAGAATTTATTTTTTTTTAAAGAAAAGAGGTTTTTGTTTTTCACTTAAACTCAGTGGGAGAAAGGGACCTAAAAGATGATCGTGTACAATCTTTATTCTATAGACAAGGAAGCTGAAGATCAGAGATGGAACTTGGCCAAGCTAGAGAAGCTCTGGATAATGGATAATCTACACAAAGGGTCCTATCGACCTTTGAACCTCTATAGTGGATTTTGTGTGTACCAACATTTCTTGGAAGAGAGCTTTTATGGTAGGAATAAGAAACTCCTGGGACCACAGATCATGTAAATGAGGGACACAGTCAGGCAATTTGGACTGGTGAGGAGTGTGGCCAACTGGATACCATATACCCCATTGTAAGAAAAAGTTGCTACTCAGCAACAGCCAATTATTACCATAATGGTCATGCTGGCCTAGTACTGTCAGACTTTTAAACTTCTCAAGAGAAGGAATTTTTGAACTTTATGTAAAATATTTTAATTTTATATTATGAACTCATTCACATTTTTAAGGTAGTGCAGGCCAAACACGGCATGATGTTGGGTTAGATATAAACCGTGGGTCACACATTTTGCAAACACAGATTTATAACTCTCATCCAATTCTCGAACGAAACCATGACGCAGAAGTCATGGGGAAATGCCCTCTTCCCTAATGATAGTTTCAGCACCACAGCATGGGTTTTCTCCTGCTTCTTTCCCCCTTGAATTATATAATGCTTTTTTAAAATCACCTTAACCTGGAGTTATATTTTAGTCAGTTGAGAGCAACTCCTCCTTTACCGAACATTTTGTATATTCATGACAGTGTCTCTTATCCATCTCTCTCCAGGGGTGGCACTTGAGGCTGTGCCAACTTCTGTACCACCTGTACTTATAGCCAGATCTTCTTTCCTGGGGACAGTACCCACTGGTGAGGGCAGGAGGCCTTGGACAGAGTGACCAGCAGCTGTAAATAAGTATTAGAGACATCACCCTCACTTAAATAATTGATTAGAAGGGGAGCCTGGGGACAGGGAAGGGACCTGTGATTCTCAGGGAGGGAGGAGAGAGTAGTCCTTCAAGAAAGATAGGAAAAATGAAAGCGAATTGAGAGAAACTGGAGATTTTATCACTGCAGATAAATCTCTGCTACACTCTCCAAATCCAGGGCCTTAGCTGTGACATAAAGATGATGGTGTGTAGTCAAGTGTATTGAAACTCCCACGGATGTTTATTTGAAGTTCAGTGTGAATAAAACACATAGGTGCATCTCTCTATTTCTCTTTTCCTCATGTTCTTTCTCTCTTTACTCATTTATCCTACTTAGCACCTGAAGAATTCCCCTTTTCAGAAAAGGCAGTGGATAACTCACGGCTCCGGGCGGACCATATTTAAGAGTGTCCGGGAGTAATCCGTTTTAAAGGGCTGGAGATCATTTTTAGCTTTAGGAAAAGAAATCCTGAGTTTAGGGACAGGGACATTTAATACTGCAACTACGGAGCAGCATAGGTGTTCGGCTCACCTGTCAGAAGGACTTTATTTTTCAGTCCTAAAAGTACTAAGTAACTTGTCATTACTTCTCTAACAGTGGGAGATAATTAAGCCCTCCATGCTTTAAGGAATGAAGCCAGGGTCAGCACTGTTTTGCATACAGCGCGCACAGATAAGGTGAAAGCAGCCTGTTTAGACTGTCACTTGATATTATATTAGCTCTTAGATGAGCGGTGGTACGGGACTGTGGAGCGCAGCAGATACTGGGCAGCTCCTCTCCATCCTCGCATTCTGCTGGAGCGTGATCTGGCTGGCATCCCTCATCCGGGGATCACCTGATACATGTAGACAGTGAGAGAGCCTGATCACTGCCCCGTCTGCTTAACTGGCCATTAAACACCATAATGCTTGGTGCTTTGTATTTCCAGGGAACCTTTGAAGTGGGTCTCTGAGAAGGACCTGGGCAGGCTGAAGTGGATCTAAATTGCTGCCGCTCAGAATGTGGGACAGTCACACAGGGTTGTGGCAGTGATGTGACAAGACTGTTGAGAAAAGGCAAATCAGAAACTGGGTTAGGGAGGAAGGTGCAGGTGGACAGTGAGGATGGAAGCAGGAGCTGCTGCTTGGGAAACAAGCCAGGGAAGCGCTGGCCGCTGGTGCCGTGGGGAGAAGGCAGTCTGTGGAATCAGACACACAGGGATTCCGAATCCGGTTCCATCGCTCACCCACCCGCTCACCCACCGTGTGACTTAACTTCTCAGGCTCAGTTTCCTCATCTATAAAGTGGGCTCGTGCAAGGTGCCTGGGGTAGGGCTTACCACATAGAGAATACCTTGGCCATGCTGGTCTTGGCAGAATTAGAAGGCTGACCCTGAACTTAGTAAGGAGTCCACTGGTGAGTCTTCTCCAAAATGCAGAAAGGACATTTGCCACTTCTTAGCGTAGTCTGCTTGCCAGGTGTGTTGGCCTGTGGCGCCCA
Source organism: Myotis davidii (assembly GCF_000327345.1). NCBI lineage: Eukaryota > Metazoa > Chordata > Mammalia > Chiroptera > Vespertilionidae > Myotis > Myotis davidii. Next base: position 2,737,024 of record NW_006296221.1, read on the forward strand.
GGTGTTGATTATACCCAGAGGGAAGGCAGAAACAAGTAAGTTACTTCACGGTTTGCAACATGGGCCTCACAGGGTAGCATTTTAACTACCAACTACAAGAGAAGTTGGCTGCCCTTTGGAATGCACTCCTGAGAGGAGCTGCGAATCCACCTGCTTTGAAGGTTTGTAACAAAGCAGCCTCAGCTATCTTCTGTTGGGGATGCGCCTGCTCTGATCAGCCCTCATGCTTTATTTTCACTTTTCTTGTGCGACTTAGCATTTCTGCCTCGCGTTACGGTGTTTGGAGGTTTTTAATCTCCTCCATTGCAAATCCCTGTATGATCCAGCTCCCAGGCAGCCAGAGCACCCAGGACAATCCCTGGCTATGGCAGGAGCTCAACCAATGTTTGCTGAGGGAATAAACCGTTTGCTGAAAAGAGGGAGGCTGATTTTATTGACCTGTCTTGGCCAATGATTATATCACCTCTACTTTAAGTGTGCAAAGGAAATAAGATGGAAGTCAACGGCCCCGTGAATGTATGTTTCCTGGAATAGCAAACCCATCTCCTTGAGATATCCTGGCTGGGAAAGTTTGGAGTCTAGAGCCAGGGGGGCCCTGAACCTTAGGCCAGAAGCCCCATGAATAGCTCCAAAGAGCACTGGTCTCCGTCTTCTCTACTTATTGGTAAGACTCACAATTGGCCCTATCTGCTCTTTCCTAAACCTGTTTCTTTGTTAACTTAGACTTCCGAATTACCAAAAAGGGACACTGCCCGAAGCCACCGCAGGATAAGGCAATCAGGTGGGCTGTGACCCACCCCACTTCCCACGGCTTCTGGCTACTCGCCAGTGTGGGGCAACTGGTGGTGCTGACTTTGAATTCCTACTTAGGGAGGTTTCCTGTACTCCAGCTTCACCCCCACTCCCTCCAGGCCAGTCACTCACTTTCACCATGGTAACAACAAATACCAGATTCACTACAGAGTGACTACCATGTACCAAGTACTTTCCTATGCGCTTGGGGAATGTCAGTAAGCAAACAGGGAGAAAATCTCAGCCTGCTGGATGTAGATCCTAGTGGGCAGAGAAAGGAGTCCAACTAGATAAACACTATAAGTAAATGGTAGCTTGTTGGGAAAAGAGCAGGCGACAGGGAGACACAGACAGAGGGAAAGACAGAGAGACAGATTGAGATAGAGGGGGTGGGGGAGATTCACATACACAGTGAGGGCCAGGTAACCAGAGAGAAGACATAGCAGGAAAGAACTGGGAATGAGAGTGAGGAGATAGAAAGAGTGAGACACAGAGAGTGACAGACAGAAAGATGGAGAGCAAGGAGAGGACTGGTCATGCCAAAGAGCAGTGATTCCATCTCCTTGGTCCTCACCAATCCACCGGCTCCTTTGTCTTCTCTCTCCCTACACCCTGCCCCACCTCCCATCTCAAATCTGGCCATGACCCCACCCTGCCCACATTGCACATGTGGCTTTTCTTAGAGAAAGAGCTCTTGTATCCACCCTGAAAAGGCTTCTCAGAGCACCCCACTCCTGTCTGAAATGGGGGCCCACTTTCCTGGATGACCCTATTTGTCTTAATTCTCAGTGACCTGAGGCAGGCAATGCTGATGCCACTCCCAGTGCACACATGGGACACTTACTAAGGACCGGCACTGGGCTGAGAGCTTGTGGATTAGCTGGTTTAATCCTGTAACAACTCTGTAAGGTAGGTACTGTGACTACCTGCACTTTAGGGCTGATGAGGCCGGGGCCAGAGAAGTTTAGAAACTTGCCTGAGGTAACACAGCTTGTAAAGAGCAGAGCAGCCTACTTAACCTAAACAAATATGTACACTTTGCTCATATTCCTAGCACTAGCTTTATCACCGTTTTGTGAGGATTCCATGCCTTTTCCTCCTTCCCTCCAGATAACACAGACTCCCAGATGGTGAGCTGCTTGAGGACAGGACAGGCACTTAGGTGCATAGCTTAGCACCTGGCAGAGCCAGCTCCAAATACATCACCGAGGAGGGAAGGTGTGCATCCCCGCTAGAAAGCTGGTTAGAAACGAGGCCAACAAGTATCTGTGTGTTTCTTAGCCTTGGCTTTGGGAGACCTGGGTGACCCTGCCAAACAGGCTAAGCCTGTTCGAGGAATCAGAGAATGCTAGAGGAGGGGCTTCCTGGGTCAGGGGCCCAATGGAAGTGGGCGGGCCAGCAGACTCTGCAATATCTCATGTGCCTGAGTGGGAAAGAGGGACAGATGAGGGGGAACCTGCTTACCTCCCACAGACCAAGAAGCCTGCCAACAAGCCAAACCTTTCAGGTGCCCTTTCAAAGGTTCTGATGGGCTCTGCTGCCTAAAGGACCACCCAAGTCATTGCCAAGAAGCCTGGGGAGTGGACAGGAATCATTCTTGTTTTCATAACCTTGGAACCAGTACACCCACCACTGAAGGCAGGGTGGTGGCCAGGCCACACTGGTCTGAGCAGGCCCATTGAGGCCATATTTGAGCTCCTGTCAGTCCGGATCTTTGTTGGTGTTTTCATTTTTCTTTTCAAAATATATTTTATTGATTTCAGAGAAGAAGAGAGAGGGAGACAGAGATAGAAACATCAATGATGAGAGAGAATCACTGATGGGCTACCTCCTACAAGCCCCACCGTGGTGACTGAGCCCACAACCCAGATGTGTGCCCTGATCAGGAATCGAACCATGGCCTCCTGGTCTATAGGTAGACACTCAGCTACTGAGCCATGCCTGGCTGGGCTGGTGGTGTTTTTTTTAAGGATTCTTTAAAGAATGGAGAGTTTCTGGTCTGATAGAACAGAGAAAACACAGAATAAACGACACCCAAACTACTGACCTGCTCCATGGTGAGAAAATACATGTGATCCTTGGGGGCTTCAGAGTCAAAGGGTGTAAGACATTGAGCTCCAGATACAGAAGCAGAGAGAGAGGTGCTGAGGCCCCCTCCTCTGTCCCCTTCCCTCTCCTGTCTCCACTCTCAGCATCCATCCCATCCCCTAGCCCAAGGAGCAGTGAAATTATAGGGTGCTGCTCCCCCATCCTGATCCCTTTGGAAAGATGAGAGCCCATCTCCCTACAAGCATCAGAGTTACTTTCTCTAGTAGCCGATTGCCTTACACGGGTACTGTCTTGTGGGGGTATACCGAGAACAGAGTGCAGGGGAAAACAGAAAATACATAAGAGCTTCTAGGACAGATTGTATTGATATTATACTTATAAAACCTAAAAGCCCCTGCTGACTGTGGAAAATTAATGATAGGTACAGTCGATATTAATTGTCCCTCCAAAGGGCAGGGGGAGAAAGCCTCCTAAATGAGGATCGATACCATCCCCTGCCAGGGCCATATTGAGCCTTTCTTCCAAAAATATATTTTTTAAGCCATTGACAGGGTTATTTAGGAAAGTGTTTACTTAGTCCTGCTAATGGAAAACCATGATAATGATCTTGGAACAATGGGTTTTAGAAACATCAGCTCTTGGGTGTCGACTGGCTTCCCACTGTCGAAGCTGCTGTGTTTCTTTGGAAGGGGAGCAGCCAGGACTCAGGTGGAAGGAATTTGGATGCCTGATGTCCCCTGTAGGGGTTGTATTTTTTTCTTCTTGCATTTCTTATAAATTATTAAATGCAAATCCAGTAAGGCAGGCGAGGAAGGAGCAGGTGACTTCTCTTGGAGTTTGCCGATTGGCCAGTGGCTCAGCACAGGCAGCTCTCCACGTGCTTCTAGTTTCTATAAACGTCTGTAGAAATGGAGCATGATCCTCCCTGCATCTCAAGTGAATGATTTTTCAATTAGCCTGGAGTTCCTTTGCGGCATTCCCTTCACAGTCCTGTGTGGTGATGTAGAGCAAAGGTTTAAGAGGTTTTAGACAATTTATGTGGTTTGGAGAGGCTGTTTGTCAAGACACAGTATCTACAACAACTTTTATGTTCAATTTGAGTCCCAGGTCTTTTGCTTATTTTTATAGCATTCTTTGCTGAGATGTTTCAGCAAACTTAAAGGCGGTGTTTCAATGCTGGTAGTGCTGTCGGTAAGGGATGTCTGCAGGGGCCGGGCAAGCTGGGGAAACCATTCTCCAAGCACATAGAGACAATGGACATTGGCTTCATTGGAGGGCTTTTTGGCGAGTCTCAACAAAGTACTTTGAACCATGAATATTGTTTGAGCTGAAAACTTCACCTCAAAGGTGGGGGAATAGTGTGGGTGGGTCAAAGAATGGGTTCTGGATTCTAGCAGCTTTGGGAGATCTGGGAATACCACTTCTTAAGACAAGCTGCAGGCAGGCCTCAGGGATATTGTGGGTTCATTTCCAGACCACCACAATAGAGCAAGTTGTAATCCTTTTGCTGATGGAGGTTCTTGCCTTCAATTTGGAAAAAGGTGTGACATCGAAGAAGCACAATAAAGTGAAAAGCATTAAAGCGAGGCATGCCTGTCCTTCATCATATCTTGGTTTTCTAACCTGTAAAACTGGGATTGGTACCATGCTTACCTGAGCTTATGCATGAAAAGTGTTTAGTCAGAACCTGGCACAAAGTATGTCGACGGAAACATTATTATTTCTATTATTATTGCAGCTGCTGTTAGGAATCAAGCCTAGGACAATGGATAGGGCCATGTACAAAGAGTTAGTTAGAAAGATGTTCCTCATATTAAAATTAAGAAAATTCTATTCATGTATGCTT
>NW_006296221.1:2741768-2769175 GCF_000327345.1 Myotis davidii
GTGGCTATTGTATGATTTGGCTATTAAGAGCTATGTGGTTGATATTTATTGATAAAGCAGCATTCTCAATATTTAAGTGAAACAGTAGGCTGCAAAGTAGTATCATCCTATTGCTTGTTCAAACAGTATAGGCATAAATATGTGCTCACACACCAAAAATGTATAGCTAGGTGTATTTCTGGGTAGTGGAATACAAGCTTTATGTTGTTTAAAAATATTTTTTTATTGATTTCAGAGAGAGATAGAAACATTAATGATGAGAGAGAATCATTGATTGGCTGCCTCCTGCATGCCCCCTACTGGGGACTGAACCCACAACCCAGGCATATGCCCTGACTGGGAATCAAACTGTGACTTCCTGGTTCATAGATCAATGCTCAACCACTGAGCAACACTGGTTGGGCCAAACTTTATGTGCTAATGAGTTTTATTTTTTACATATATGAATTTTTTTCAATATCTAAATGCTGTTCTTGATTAAAATTTATTTTTTATTGGAAAAAGAAAATCCTTGTAATGAGGCTCCCAACAGGGGGATATCCTTTCTAATGGTGGGAAACATCACCATGTCAGTATGGTTTTATCAGAGACTCCAGCACGTGAACTTGGACAGCTTGAGGTTGTGTCACTCCTTCAGAACACATAACAAAGCAGTGAAAGATCAGGAGCATTTGAAAATGAGATCATGAGGAATGAGAACTATACAGTTGCTTGGCCCCATATATTTTTTTAATAGAAGACTTACTGACATTTGAAAAATGGAGACCCATGCCACTCACTGGCTTGAGGTTGATTGGCACTTATGGGCAGTAGGAGGTGTGATTTGTCCCCACCTCCCCTTCCTTCACTCTCACCCCTCATCCCAAACCTCACCCAGCCACCCTTTGAAATAAATTGAATAAGCTATGAAACTTTCTAAAATGGCTGTGTACAGAAAAGACTAGTTGTTGTTTTCAATAAATGACTTAATCTGGATAGAAATTTGAAAAAGTAACTTGTGACATTTTAAACGCTTTTAACAATGCTTGCCAAAAAAAAATAAAAAGAAAGAAAAAAGAAAGTTACAGCTGTTCAGAGAGAAAAAAATGAGAAGAACTGAGAAGTTTCATATCAAGCCTTTATTGAAACAGTTGGGTCTAAATCTCAATGGATTTTGTAAAAATTGAAATAATGTTTGCCAGGAGCACATGATTGCTATAAATATCTATTTATATTCAGACCTCAGGAATGGGCTGGGACCCTTAATTTTCTTCATAAATGGAACATTATTTTCACAAATGTAGGTTTATCATTTTTATGCTACCACTTGACCCTTAGGGTTCTGGAATTTTTAGGACTTCCAGCTAAATGTATTCTTAGAAGTGGGTGCATGTATCCATGTATAAGGTGGCAGGCACCAAATGCTTGAGAACCCTTCTTTTTTCCTCCAAAATGTTTAAGCATATTATGAATATTTCCTCCTTTTAACTCCAAGTTTTTTTGTTTGTTTTGCAAGGGAAAAATTATATCTGCCTGAAAACCATCATGCTCTCAAATATGTCCATAGACCCTTGTTTAATTCTAGGAATAACAAGTTTTCTTCTGGGGTCTCACATGTCTTTAACACAGCTCAAAAGTTGAGCATCATAAAGTCTGCTGAATGCTATAAAAATCAGAACATTATTGTCAGAAATTTCTGAAAGCTATTTTGCTTGCAAGACTGTTCTAAGTGAAAATTGAGAGGAATTACATTCACTTCCCTAAAATGCCAATTTTTTGCTTCCATTTTTTGCTTCCTTATTTCTGTGTTCTCTTTCTCTCTCCTCCTCTTATGCTTGCTCTCTCTCTTTTTCTGTGGTTATTTGTCTCTTTTTTCTTTTGTTCTCTCTGGTGGACACCATTTTATATTTTATGTACAAAACCTTCCCACTTTCCTCTAATCCCCTCTCCTGCCATGAGGATCTTAGCTTCCCCATAAGATTTATACTCATCATAGATTTTCTTTTAGTCGTCAAGAATTATCTATACTAATAATAGAGAAATATGCAAATTGTCCAGGATTTCGTCACAGTAACAACTGAACAGCAGGCTGTGTGGGGCAACAGGGCCAGCAGGGGCGTTAGGGAGGGATGACCAAATGACTGAACAACAGGCTGCATGGGATGACCAGGCTGGCAGGGTAGGTAGTGGGAGCAACTAGGCTGGCAGGGGTGCAGTTGGGGTTGACCAGGCCGACAGTAGGGGTAGTTAGGAGCCATCAGGCTGGCAGGCAGAGGTGGTTAGGATTGATCAGGCAGGCAGGTGAGCAGTTAGGAGCCAGTGATCCCAGATTATGAGAGGGATGTTCAACTGCTGGTTTAGACCCAATCCCGAGGGGTGCTGGATTGGAGAGGCTGCAGGCTGGGTTGAGGGCCCCCCACCATGCATGAATTTCATGCACTGGCCTCTAGTATTATTATATTACTCTAATTTCATGCATAATATGAGGAGATGAAAATGCCTTAATATTCAATGGTCACAACTGGCTACCAGGTTTTTATTTGCTTTTGTTGGACCTAAATACTGTTTAAGTTTTTTTTTTTTAAATTGCCTTCTATGGCTTTAATATTTTGCATGAAAATCCTGGGTACCTTACCACATGGCAATAGTGAGCTGAAGGGGTGAGGTATCTCTCAGATCTGTAATATATCACTGCCCTCTCCCCACCCTTAGGGTCTTCATTCACCTATGTTAGTCCCCGACCACTATTAGGCATTTGACTTTGCCACCCCTGTGCTTCTTCCTGCTCCTACAGTTTCCTTTCCTGGGACCCCCTTTCCCATACCTCAAAGAAATAAGAATTCCACCTACGATGTCTGGATCAATCAGAGGGGTACCTTTGTTTATCCCTCAAGGGACTCCTCAGCTAGTATATAAGGTTGGACCCAACACAGAGGTTGCTGATAAAAGAACTGCTATGAAACAGCTTCTAATGTCATGTGAGGTCATTGATACCTGAGTCGATCAGCCATTTAGATTTATTGCTGTCATTTGTCTTCTGGTATTTTTCAGATGTATTATTCATTGTTCTGAACTTAAATCTATTTTATCACCATTTGAACAGCAACAAAAGTTGAAAGAACTTAAACATTCTGTTAGTGCATGTCTAGCTTGCCCGTGTATTCATGGTTCTTCTGGGATGTGGAGGGGGTCTTTCAAGGGGTCATATCTGAGTTTTCCTTTTCCACACAAATGTTTGATGTCTTTCCCCTGGTGCTGCCTCTTCTGGCTGTGCTGATCCCCCTCAGTGTGCCAGGCGTACACTGGTGCCTGGCCTATGCTCAGCATTCAATAGAGATTTGTTAAATGAGTGAACATGGTTATCTATGTTTGTGGAAATGAGGCAGAGATTGGAGAAACAACTTGGCTTAGGTCATAAGTGAAGTCACTGAGAAAACTGGGGGGTATATTTGTCTGTTCAAACATTTGTTTAAGCATTTCTTCCCAATTCCCATCACACTGCAGCCGTAACCCAACTTTTCAGTAAATATTCCATTTTCACTTGCCATGAGAAATTGTCATATGCCTTGGCGATTCCGATTTTAATTCATCTTTCCAACAGAATTGAACTCAGACAATGCTTTGCAATGTTGAGAACACTTCCAGACTGTCTCCTTACTTAAGCAGTTGGTGGGATTCTGGCCTTTACAGTTCATAATTTCTTGTTTATATTTCAAACTTCTCAGGTTGTGGAACCACTCTGTTGGCAGGGGTTTTGTCCACTGCAAGTATACACCTTCCCACATTTATGTGTGTTTATCACCCGAAAACATGTGCTGTGAGGCTTGTCCGCAGAAGTCACTCTCTCCTCTCTTAGCAGCTGGTGGTATTGAAACCAGCATGTTTACTCCGCGTTCATATATGATGGCTCCTTAAGTTTTTCCACTTTGCAAAATGAGCATCGGCTTGGTTTTGCTTTGTTTTCTGCTTTGGGCAAGGCTTTCTCTGTGCAGTTGTGTAGGAGTTGCACACCTTGCCTGTTACACCTGACTTAATTCATCTGTCAGAAATGACAGGTACTTTGGAGGCATTTCTGTTCCAAGTCTCCCAAGTGTATGTACACATGAGAACACCATACTCACACACACAGACAGACACACATATGCCAAGGGGAACTGAGTCGCTTTGGGCTGCTGCTGATCTGGGCAGTCATAAGGAAAGCTTCACTGAGCAATGGAAGCCTGGATTAGAATGAGCTCTCTCTCACTTCTCCCTTGCTTGGGACTGCATTGTTCCTGCAGAAATGAAGATGAAGACGACAACAAGGACTCACTAAAACAGAGTAAATGATGACTATTTTGCCCCCAGAACCACTGATATCTTAGCTGAAAAAGCATAATATGCACAAAACTGGAAAGAATATTCATGGGTACCCCAGAGACAGAGTGTTTCAAAAGATTCTTTATGAAAGGAGACTGATTCTCTCTCTCTCTCTCTCTCTCTTTCTCTCTCTCTCTCTCTCTCTCTCATCTCTATCTCTATCCTTGTCTTTATTTCTATCTCTGTAGCTCTAGGTATATCATTTATATCTAAATCTTTGTCTGTACATGTATATGTATGTACTAGAGGGCTGGTGAACAAAATTCATGCACTGGGGGAGAGGGGTCTCTCAGCTTGGCCTACGCCCTCTTGCAGTCCAGGCTGTTTCCAAATCTTGGCTATTATAAATAACTAGAGGCCTGGTGGACGAAATTCGTACACTGGAGGGGGGTTCCTTCAGCCTGGCCTACACCCTCTCACTGGCGGGTGAACATCCTCCTTGCAGTCCAGGATCCCTCACTCCTTACCACCTGCCTGCTCACTGCTCCTTACCACTGGGCTCACTGTGTCTGTCCCTTGGTAATGAGGGACTGCAGGAGGGCTCCAGGGCATGTCCGGCCCATCTTACTCAGTCCTGATCAGCCAGACCCCAGCAGCAAGCTAACCTACAGGTTGGAGTGCCTGTCCCCTGGTGGTCAGTGCACATCATAGTGAGTGGTTGAACAGCTTTAGCACATCATTAGCATATTATGCTTTGATTGGTTGAATGAATGACCAGACGACTGGACACTTAGCGTATTAGGCTTTTATTATATAGGATTATTGGTGCTTTCATATGGTTCAACCCAGTAACTCTGACCACAGAATGAGTTCCTGTCTCCCTTCCCCATCTCTTTCCCCCTATTTTCTTCTCTGCTGGGAAAGGGACTAGGAGCTAGAAATATCAAGTGAGAACTGCGACATTTTGGTAGTGATATTACACAATGGTTCCCAAGACTTTCTTCCTGGTGTCTGTGCCCTGTAAAATCCATCCCCTCGAGTATGGTTAAGACTTGTGCATCTGAAGTGATGTCACATCTGTGATTAGATTACATTATCAGGCAAGGGTGAAGGGATCTTACAGATGTAATTTAGGCCACAAAAGAGGGATCATCCTGGGAAGGCCTGACTTAATCAGGCAAGAGCTTTAGAAAGCGGGACTGGGTTCTTCCTGAAGAGATGGACACTTCCCACATGATTATGACAAGAAACCAGCCATAATGTGAACTGTCTATGGAGAGGCATTGCCTCTAGGAGCTAAGAGCTTTAGTGTTACAACCTCAAGGAACTCAGTATTGCCAGTAATCTGATTAAGTTTGAAAGAAGACCTTGAGCTCCAGATGAAGATACAGCCTGGCCAACACCTTGATTTCAGCCTTGTAAGAACCTTAGCAGAGGACCCAGCTAAGAAATGCCCAAATCCCTAGACAATGTGGCTCAGTGGTTGAGCCTCAACCTATGAACCAGGAGGTCATGGTTAGATTCCCAGACAGGACACATGCCTGGGTTGCAGGCTTGATCCACAGCAGTGGGCATGCAGGAGGCAGCTCATCAATGATTCTCTCTCATCATTGACATTTTAATCTCTCTCTCCTCTGTTTTTCTCTGAAATCAATACAAATATAATAATAACAAAAAAAGAAATACCCAGCTTCTGACCCATAGAAACCAAGAGATAATAAATGTGTGCTGTTTTAAGGCACTAAAATTTGGATAAATGGTTGTGTGGCAATAGAAAATGAACATACATCAGAAGATCTGCAAGATCAGTAAGGGTCTCATCACACTTGGGCCTGTGACCACCTGCCTCTTCAGCATCTTGCTTCATTTACCTTCACCCACAAGTGAAACCAAGGAAGGATCTAGGCAAGAGTCCAGTGTGCAAGAGAGCCTCATGTCCATTCTAGCTTCTGCTGGTGCTCTGGCATGCATCCTATGAACACAGCTTTGTTCTTATTTGTCTTATCCTGTTACTGCAACAGAAATAAAGGAGAGAGTTTCTCTTTTCAAGAAAACAATATATTTAGCTTGCTTTTGGTTTAGAAATATGAGACACTTGATGCTAGGAATGGTGCCTGAGTCATTCCCTGCCGACCCATCACCCTATAGCATTGCAGGAGGAAAAGGGCTTGTGGCTGCCATCGCCTGCTGCATTTATTTCCTTACTCTCTTTTAAAATGCTCTTTCCTGTTCAGGCTTCTGGGCTTTTCCTTTTCTCTTTCCCTTTGTGTGGCTGCATTTGCCTTGAATGTTGATGAGGAAAACTTGGTCCCTCCCCAAGAACTTATTTGGGGGTAATTAATTCTTGGCTCTGTAGCAGTGCTTCACAACTGTGACTTTCTTAGGTATGAATTGACTGAGTAAATGTCCAGGCATGGGACATGTGCAATTATTGCATTTCCTGTTGCCAAAAATTAATCGTTTCTTGAACTTGCTGTAGCGGGACGGGAACGGTGACTATGTGCAAAGGAGATGAAGGACAGAGTTCACATGAGGGCAGTAAGAGAATCCTTGAGAACCTGATTCTAGTCTCTCTTTTTTTTTAAAAAAAATCTTTATTGTTGAAAGTATTACCTATGTCCCCTTTTTCCCCCACTTCCCTCTCCCCGTCTCCCCATCAAGGCCCTCACCACTCCACCGTCCTTGTACAGAGGTTATGCATATACACATTGGTTGATCGCCTCCCCCGCCACCACCCTACCCCCGCACCTTCCCTCTGAGGTTTGACAGTCTGCTTGATGTTTCTAGCCTCTTAAGTCATTGTCTCTACAATGTTATGCTGTGGGGCTCTGGAAGAGGACCATTCAAGGAAACTGAGCTATGCCTCAGGGAGATTACCGTATATGAGGGCAGCAAGTGTATAAAAATGACCGTTCATGAACTTTCGGCAGATGTGAGAACAAAGAGATGAAGCAGAGAGGATAGGGAGACAGACTGTGTGCTTGAACTAAAGTTGGATAGGGAATTTGGCCAGGAGGAAAAGAATATGTGGTGATGATGACTTCATTGATTTTTTTCAGCACACATTGAACTTGGATTTGAAACTGGGCATCATTTTAGGGAAATTTTTGTACAATCCAATGCATGGCAAAAGAAAAATGAATTAACTAATACTCTGCTAATTAAGAGTTTGAGAATTTGGACTGTAAATTTCACTGGGGAAGGCATCATCTTAATCTTGTTCCATGTTTCATCCACAATGCTGAGTGGAGATTTTTGCCTGCAGTGGGTGCTCAAGCACAACTGGGACCTCAGTGAATGAATCTCACCACTGGGCCACCGTTCAAAGGGTTTTCTAATAAGATTAATTGTGTGATTGCAATTGTAAAAACAAAAAAGTGGGAAGAATGAACTGTTTACATGGAAATGATTGCTTAATCACAAAACATTGTTCCCCATTCATTAAAGCAGGCCTCCAAAGGAAGGCTGCCAATGAATTCACTGATAGCCTAGTGGGATTCACTGTATGTTTTGAATGTACAATTAAAAAAAAACAACAACATTATATCATTCATTAGTCTCCTTTCTGTCTCACTTTCTGCATGAGTAAAGATTTCATGAAGTTTTGGCAGGTTCTTCTTTTTGATATTTTACCAGGTTGAGAGACAATGATGGGCTGTGGAGGCTCTGTAGTCAGCCAGCCTGAGCTTAGACAAGTGATCTCGATCTAGAAAGTGTTATAAGGCAGGGCTTCAGTGCAGAAAACTTGGTCCCTCCCCAAGAACTTATTTGGGGGTAATTAATTCTTGGCTCTGTAGCAGTGCTTCACAACTGTGACTTTCTTAGGTATGAATTGACTGAGTAAATGTCCAGGCATGGGACATGTGCAATTATTGCATTTCCTGTTGCCAAAAATTAATCATTTCTTGAACTTGCTGTAGCGGGATGGGATCGGTGACTATGTGCAAAGGAGATGAAGGTAGGCCATCAAGAATCCAGGCTAGGGGGAGAGCCCCTTCTGGATGGACTGGCAGTAGTCATAGACTATGTCAAAGGTCGAAGTCCGTGATGCCTATTGAAGGGCAACGAAGAGTGAACAGCAGATATCGTATGTCCAATCTGACTAACGGGTCCAGAGTGTAAGACGTTCAGGTCAGCCATTAAAAGCTGAGCTATACTTCTTGACAGCAGGCTTTCCTCTTATCACTGTCCTCACCTAGAATTTACCAGCTTGATGGTTGCTCAGTGAGGTCAGCTGGTACACAACATAGTTTTTCCTCCCAAAAGGCTGACTTCTATGTATACAGGCAATTTGAGCTTTAACCACTCTGGAAATGCTTCACAAAAATATTTTCTGTTCTCTAAGACTTACTGGGCATGTGATGGCAGCTCCATTTTGCATAGAATCACTCGACCATGGTTATCTCAGGGAATGTTGTAAGTGCACCTATGAGGGGGCTGGGAGTTATGAAAGGTATGATAGAAACCCAGATTTCTATTTTAGGGAGCATGAGGTTATGTGCACAGAAGACCTTCTGTTGGATTACATATTAGATACCACATTAATTTAAAAACAGATTCGAATGTAAATTATAACCCTTGTTATTACTCATAACTGCAGTTCAGATGGGAAGTTGGCAGGTTTCCCACACTTTCACAAACCAGTCACCTCCAGAATAAATTATATACTGCACCTTATACCAATTGTCCTTAAAAAAGCGACACTTTCACAAATGGCATGGATTGCCACGGACTCCACAAGAAAGTGCAACCACTGGCTCATGGTAGTCCATCCTCTGTCCATCAAGTCCCTGGAGGCTCTCAGTTGACTGTACTCGGGTCTTGAGTGTGAAAGAGCTAGAGTTGTTAAATTTGGTTGTAGGGACTGTGGGTCAGAGAAGGTCGATCAGGAGGAAAATCAGGACCGTGTGGACACAAGGAACAGTCTCTAGGCAGCCTTCACAGGGTCACAGGTGACTCTCCCCAAAGCCCACAGACTAGAAAGCCAAGGGAGTTTGGCTCCTTTTAGCTGGGACTCCAAATACCTTATTTATTCTCCAAGCATAGGTACAAAATGCTCTATAAATTCCTTGAATGAGAGCCCCCAGTATGCATTTGCATGTGTGAGTACATGTGTGCATGAGTCCATGAGTGTATAATTGGTGCTACCTTGTTTCCATCAACACTCAAAAATGAAAAGCCAATGCCCTGATGGCTGATGGTAAAGCCCCTACATGGTACATCAGCACAAGAGCTTCAGAGAGAAGGAATAGAAAGTTTTGACCTTTCTGAAAAAGATGACCCTACTTCAAAGTCTATTTTTCAGTTGACTTAGTTCACAGTCACAGGAGAAGGAAGGGGTGGCCGCTGGGAGTTTTATATGTAGCAGACGGGATGATGGTGGTTGCTTCCATTTGTTCTTGAAATGGCAAGGTCCTGCTTTCTGCTACCAGTTCTTCAGACATCCTGGCACATTCCCCAGAGAAACCCACTACCCCTCATTATCATTGCTGAACAGATGGTTCAGAGCAGTCCTCCAGATTTCTGTATGGTGCCAAGTGAAAATTAACACTCATGGGGACTCGGTTATTATAAAACCAAGATCTTAGTTTTGGATTTGGAGATCCTGTCCCAACCTGGAATGTGTCAGTGGTGACAGTTTCAGCATTTCTGGACCTCTTAGGCAAATATTACAGGGGTGTAGGCTGCTCTGAGGACACTATGTGGACAGTTTTTCAATTCCTTCGTTTCTTTTTATCTGTAAAAAAAAATTTTTCAATTACAGTTTACATTCCATTTTATTTTGTATTAGTTTCAGATATACAGCATAATAGAATAATTGCCCCTTTTATTCTTTTCAATTCTCACCCAAAGATATGTTTGTTTGTTTTTATTGATTTTAGAGAGAGAGGAAGGGAGAGAGAGAAACATTGATGTGAGTGAGAAACATTGATTGGTTGCCTCCCATATGTGCTTCAACTGGGGATCAAACCCTCAATCTAGGTATGTACCCTGATCAGGAATCGAACCCAAAATATTTCAGTAGACAGGGCGATGCTCCACCTGGCCAGGGATATTCATTTCTAGATATTTTAGTACATATTTATCAAAAATTATTATGCGGTGATCAGGAAAAAAGTTATACAGTGGGGCCTTGACTTACGAGTGACCCGACTAATGAGTTTTTTGAGATACCAGCTGTCTCTCGGCCGATTTTTTGAATTGAGTTGACAGAGTAATTTGAGTTAACGAGCTCGGTCTCAGAATGAATTAAACTCGTAAGTCAAGGCCCCACTGTATAAGCTCAGTGATTTGTATAAAGTCATAAGTAAATCTACATTAGATGAATGAATGAATGAATTATTATACATCACTACTTCCTGACACTTTATAAATTTCTTCATGTATTTTTTATCAGTCTTCTCCACTAGAATGTAAGTTTTATGAGGGCAGGAATCTTGTTTTAGCCACTGCAATTTTCTCCCAGCAGGGATATGATAGACACTTAATAAATGTTTGTTAAAGAATGGGTTATCCAGGAGGACAGAGTGAGTGAAGAAATGATGGCAGCAAAGTGAAATTCCACTTTTGAACATATTTCTGAGTTGCTTTCTCCTTTAAATACTCCAGCCTGTCCACAGCTGCCTTCAAAGTTAACATGTATTGAATAGTCTGCTGTGTTCCAGGCCCTGGGATGGAATTTTGTTGACATGTGAATGAATCTTTCATTTGCAATCTTATGAGGTCTGAATTACGATTGTTCCCAGTTTGTCAATGAGGAAACTAAAGTTTACAAAGGTTAAAAACTTGCCCAAGCACATGGGTCGAATAAGGTGAGTGGCCAGGTTTTGACAACAGGTCTGATTAACCTGTTGGACCAGTGAAGCCTTTCCATGCCTTTCTTTGACTTGTTTATTCACCCAATCAATAAACTACCCTACTCCTATGGAGGACTTTCTATGGATGCCTGGTGGTATAATCCCTGCCTTCACTGCATGCTAGGAGGAGAGGAGTTGGGATTAGGGGAGCAGGTTTGGGGGTTTATATGCAATGGCAGCATAAACTGACAAGTTTCAGCCAGTTTGCTTCAGGAATGTCCCCCAGGGAGGGAGGGGGAAATGAACAGTGACATGCCCCACAGCCAGGTCAGAGTGACAGTCTGTTTGCAGGAGGTGGCGGCTGCTTCCCAAATGGATTTGTGCTGTGTCATGAAATGGAGAGCTTGTCAGTTTCCCTGGAGTCAAGTTAAACCCAGATGACTGTCCCTTTAAAATATTGACCCGGTCTATTTTTTATCCACTTCACTTCTTCAAGTGGAAGTTTCCAGAGAGTTGTTTGTGGTTATCAGAAGAAAGAAGGACGCTAGTTAATACATTGTCAGCACTGAAATGTGTAGCTTCTCATGGCTCATCATCCTAATGGGCTGACTGGCTTTTCAGCACTGCTTGTTAGTCTTCATTTAGGGCTGTATTATTTACATGTCACTCAGTGCTCCGGGGTCCCCATGCCACCTCCAGGAGGCCCTCCAGGCTGCAGGCGGGGAAGCTGGCACTGTTCTCAGAATGAGGGCTGCATGAGAGCCTGGACCACCTTCCTTTCTTGCTTCTTTGCAGACTCACTTTCAAAATGTTTATATTCGCTTACCAATGCAGGGCTGTATCAGAGGGGCTCTGTGCGTTCCAATCAAGCACTCAATTAATTATTTCAGATTCTTGTAAAATAGCAAATAATCACCAGGCGTGTTTTACCTTCCTTTTCCCCCCCTTTACTGTTTTTTTCTTTGTGTGTGTGTGTGTGTGTGTGTGTGTGTGTGTGTGTGTGTGTTTTAACAGGCTGCAGGACACATTGCAGCAAATATTTCACACGGGACTTAGTGCCACCATAATAATTAATGCCAGAAAGTTATGTGAAGGTCTTCCTGTATGAAGTAAACTAGCCCTTGCTGAGAATGAAAGATGAATGGTGGGAGAGTTGAGAATAAAGCTGCAGTGAAAACCATCTAAGATTTAAGATATATAAACTGCAGGAAAAGAACCCACATATTTTTATCTTTGCCCAGAAAGGTGACTACTTTTCTAACACAGTAAGAGAATAACAACATCTTCAGTGAGCCAACAATTGCACAACTGTGTGATCAGATGCTTATAGATGTTGCAAGGAAAAAAAAAATTAACAGGGCACTGTGCTTTGCCCAGTTTTTATTTGCTGCCCTTTGAGTGATTAGATTCTGTCAATCAAAGATTGTTTTTATAGCCCTGGCTGGTGTGGCTCAATTGGTTGGAGTGTCATTCCATGCACCAAAAGGTGGCAGGTTAGTTCCCAGTCAGGGCATTTGCCTAGGTTGCAGGTTCTATCCCTGGTTGGGGTGTGTGTGGGATGCAACCAATTGATGTCTCTCCCTCCCTTCCTCTCTCTCTAAAAAAGACTGTTTGTATATAAAAAGCCATTAGAATTTAGCTCTGCAGTACCAAACTCGAATGCAGCCAGAGACAGCAGTTACTCCGTGGCTCACGTTTTCACGGGAGTGAATTATAGGTATTGGCATTGAGCTTTGTAAACTGGGCTTACCTAGGGATTTTAATAAGCTATGGATCGCAGTTTTATGTTTTCCCTCCCTAAGAACATATAGCATTTGCACACCGAGACCTCATTCGTTGTTCGTATGCTTCATCAAATCACAATTCATGGGGTAGATGTACAAGGACTGGAAGTAGATATATCCAACCAGTGAAATAAGATCTGTTTGTGAGTCAATATCTGCCAAGAAAAAAAAAAAAAGGTCCTGAGGATCCTTTGTGTTCCCTTTAAATAAACAGTCCTTTTTCTTCAAGCATCATATAAACTTTTATCTTCTCTGAGTTGATGCGAGACCTTCAGTGTATCTAACAAAGACCAAGTCAGAGGGACGGTAGGTTGACTTGACATTGGGGAGGGTTCAGGCTGTTCACATAAGCTCCCAGCTCAGTGAGGCCTGGCAGGGCACATGGCCCTGCTTCCTGCCTCTCTTCGTGCATTGCCCAGCCCTCTCTCTTGTCATCTTTGCTCAGGGTTCTCTTCTGTCTGCAGCAGGAACCTTTATTGAATATTCTGACCTCATTCTCTGGGTATTGCTCCCAGGATGTCACTGCAAGGTCTGTGTACAGAATAGGTGACAGAAAGGGCTGCAGTGCAGAGCTGAGGTCTGCCTGGCTGAGCTTGGAGTCTGTATTTATTCACCAGTTATTGTCTGGAAGAGCCAATAACTGGTGGATAAATAATAAGAGCCACTAGAAGAGCCTCCTAACCCGCACCTTCAACGGACCCCACATGACACCTGAAATGCTGTTTTTGATCTGAGCGTCTTGCCTCTCTCCTCCTCCTCCTCCTTCAATGCCTTAAAATTCTCTTAAAGATAAAGACAGAGCCCTGCCATAGTCTGACTCATGACTTATTTCACACCACATCCCTTGTTCTCTGGGCTCCTGCAACATGCCCTTCGTGAAGCTTTACTTATGTCTATCAAAGGACCCTTTGATATGAAATTCCCTCTGCACAAAAGACACTGTCTTCAACCTTGACCTATGCACTTCTCAAGCATGATGTCTTGGCTCATTCTTCACTTCTCAGAGAAATCTTCCCACCCACATCATTACCTTGCTCTATACTCCTTCATAGCAGCATGCACTTCTCTCAAGGACTTTATCTTGTAGCTTTACATGGCTGTGTACGTGTGTGCTATTTGACCAATATCTGTCTCTCCCTGGTAGATGGTAAGCTTCATGAGGTCAGGGACCCCTTCTGCCGGGCTTGTCCTTTTATCTCTAGTGCTTAGCATTTTGCCTGTTACAGAGGAAGCATTTCATGAACATTAGTTAAAATAAGAAAAGGACAAGAGAATGAGAGAGAGTGCTAGTGATAGAGCATGGGCATGGGAGAGAGAGAGAGAGAGAGAGGAGAAGAGAGGCAATTCACTCTCCTGTAGCGTGTGGAAGATAGTGATGACATTGTTTTCTATTTCTGCCTTGAATACTGACTTTCACTGAGTCTAAAATATCATAATTATATGATACAAAATTATCTTTCTTATCACAAAGAAAAAAAAACATTGCCAATTAAACGATGACATGCTATTGATTGTAAAATGCCTCTCAAGTTTAGACATCAAAATTTCATATGGCAAAATGTGAGAAGATGTGACTCTTAGAATTGATGCACATTAGAGTTAGCTTACATTAAATCTAGGAAAAAAATTAAGCTAAATTGATAGTCAAGTACATGTGGATTGAAGAATGACGGCCATGATGCTTGGTGCTATTGCACACCGACTTCTGAATATCAAAATGCTACTGCAGCAGTGTGTTTTTTCTTTCTGGTTATAAGACATGGTCTGGGGCACATCCAGTCACACAGGTGTCCCTTGGTCATCTGGTGATAAGTAGCACTTTAGTGTCAGGTGGTTGGGATTATGAAGGGCAGTCTATAATGTGGTAAGGGGAAGACATCATGACTCTCAATGGTAAGCACTAAACAAAGGACTAGAAATTTACACATAGTACAAAACAGTGATGGCGAACCTTTTGAGCTCAGCATTTTGAAAAACCCTAACTTAACTCTGGTGCTGTGTCACATACAGAATTTTTTTGATATTTGCAACCATAGTAAAACAAAGATTTATATTTTTGATATTTATTTTATATATTTAAATGACATTTAACAAAGAAAAATCAACCAAAAAAATGAGTTTGTGTGTCACCTCTGACGTGCGTGTCATAGGTTCACCATCACTGGTACAGAATGTAGTCCAAAGAGATGCTCAAGCACTCCTTTCCCATGAACTCCTAAAAAGTAGCCTATGTATCTTGCTGGGATTGTTTCTTCATGCTACTTGGAAGAGGAGTGATGGATTAATAGTTTGCAACAATGTCTGGGGATAAACCTGGAAGATGCAAGGTTATCACTCTTTCTCCCCAGCTAGAAAAGGAACACTAACTGGTTAGTAGTCAAGAATCTAGGTTCTTATCCCAGGTCTATCACAAGCCAAGTGACCTTAGCAGATGATGCCACTCCTGTGCTCCTCAGTGGGATTGCCTGTCCCCAAGATGTGTCCAATCCTCACTCTTAAAATGAATCCACCTCCCCATATGTCAATGAAATAATAAGCTCTCTGGGACTTGTGTAGGTTTCTCCTCTCTCCCCTACATTGCTCCATTGGTTTCTATCCATCTTTCTTTTTAATCAATCAACACATTTTCAGCAACAGTTGCTATGTGGTAGTGATGACTTCTGCCCTTCTCTTCTGTTATGTTTTTCCCCCCTCACTCCTGGTATTTGTTCTTTTCATAGTTCTAATACTATGTCCTTTCCACCAGCTTAGGTGTAGTGCCTCAAATCCAGACACTTCCAGTTGTGTCTAGAAATGATAATGTGAATAATATGGCAATTAACACTGTTCTCAGACCCTGTGATCTCATGGCCATAGAAGTATAGAAAGGCTGAGCCTGGCAGGCTCTGTAGAGTTTGACTTAGCTAATTAGCTCATTTAACCAATGAGAAGACTTTCAAGGGGATGGGGGCATGATTTACCAAAGGTTATGCAGCTGGTCATGGGAGACGTAGGATCTGACTTGCCAGACTACCATCCCAAGTTCTCTCCAGTGCACCACACTGACTTCATTCTTAGCAATACCCAGGACAATAGATTCCTGTGCCCTATTTTAAGTTTCTATTTACTTTGCCTTCTGCATTTTGCAAACCTGTTTTGAAAAAGAATCATCTTCTTTTCAGAAGCTCTTCTTTTATTTCACATTAAAAATATGAATATGAATTCCCTTAGAAGTTGAGTGCTTATAATTTTCTTTAAGCCACCAGCTTCAAGACTCTTTGTTGCTGCTTTTTGAATTTAAATTCTCTTTCTTAGGAATAATCTAGAGACCCAGGACATTTATTTAGTGTCCTATCTTAAGGATTCTCCTTTCTTGGAGATCTAGTCTCTGTTTGTTATCAGATTGTCTTAGTCTGTTCAGGCTGCTATAACAACAATAGTGTAAACTGGGTGGCTTAAACAGCCAACATTTATTTCTCACAGTTCTGGAGTCTGGGTAGTCTAAGATCAAGGTGCCAGCAGGTTTGATGCCTATTGAGGTTCATATATGTCTGTCTTCTCCTAGTATCTTCACATGGTGGAAGGGGCAAGGAAGCTCTCTGTGCCTCTTTTATAAGGACACTAATCTCATTCATAAGGGTTCTCTCCTCATGACCTAATCACCTTCTAAAGGCCCCACCTTTAATCACTATCACACTGGGACTTTCTAAGTCATGAATGCTGTTGGAAAGCCCTTAAGAAAGATAAAGGTGGGAAAACTTACAGGGTGAATGTTTTCTGTGTATCTACTATGTACCTTACAAACATGATCTCATTTTAACTCTCCCAACAATCAGCTGAGAGTATGACTTTCATTTTATAGATAAAGAAACTGAGACACAGAGAGATTAAAAATAATGGATTGACAAGTCACCGGAGTAGCGAGGGGTCCAACCAAGATTCAAAACCAAATCTGTCTCTTTATGAAGCCTGGTAGTATGCCTTTTCAGATACAGGAACTTGAACTTTTCCTAATGTGTGTGTAGTATGGTTTTTTGAGCTGTTGATTTAATTATTTATCTTTTGCTGAGGATGAGTAACACAATCAGTGATTTCCCTAAAGAGATTTATGAACTGTCCCTTTCATTTTCTGTCTTATCTGAACATCCCTGGGAATTATCATCAACAGGCAGGGCTTTAGAGGTGAAATCTTCCTGGGGTTAACATTCCATTGTCACTACCATAACTGAATGGTGACTGGTAGAATAAAATCCATTTGTTTGGACCGAGTAGCAGGACAGGGCTTTTCTACTCCTTGATGGCAGGAAATCATGAGTCGTTTTAATCATCCCAACTGATCTGGACCTTCCATCCTAGAGTCCTGGATTATTGCCTCTTCTCAATGCAGAGGCTGCATCTCCATGCCTAGCGTCACCCAGGCCACTTCTTCTAGGAACAAGAGGATC
The DNA here is from genome assembly GCF_000327345.1 of Myotis davidii. Taxonomy (NCBI): domain Eukaryota; kingdom Metazoa; phylum Chordata; class Mammalia; order Chiroptera; family Vespertilionidae; genus Myotis; species Myotis davidii. The sequence goes on from NW_006296221.1 coordinate 2,759,052, forward strand.
TTTGGGCTCTTCTTTGTGCAAAGGTATGATTTCCTCTCTATTCAACTTGGAAAACTTAAGTGACAAAATTCTGAATGGTCACAGCTTTGAGCACCAGAGACTTGCCCTTGTTAGAGACTGTGTTTTCTTAATCTGTGCAAAGCAACACAGATGGCTTGAGTCCCAGTGACGACTCAACCCAATGATGCCCAACATCAGTTTCATCTTGCCTCTGTGTCAGAGATCTATCACGCAGTGTTTCAGAACATGGGCAGGCCATATGCTTTTGCCTAGTGCCAAAGTTTAAGACTTTCCTTGAAAAATATCACTGCATTATTACTTTTGAAGACTGTGATGCTGTTTGCATAATGACATCCATTTAGATTTTGCCTTGACATTTTTTTCAAAAGGACTTTCATGTATGTTATCTCAGTCTTATAATCCATTTTTCACACTGCAGCCAAAGTCATCTTTAAAAAAACATCAATCTGATGCTATCACATCCTTGCTTAAAATCTTCCATTCATTTCCCGTTGCCATCAAAACAAATGCCAAATTCCTTTCCACAGTGTGAAAGAGCCTACAGGAGCTGACTCCTGCCTACCTCTCTACTCGACCTCCTGCTTGCTCAGTTGTAGCCACTTGGGTGTTTTTCCTATTCCTGGAATTCATTGCTACTCCAGGGTCTTTGCACTTTTGTCCTCTATGTCTGCAGTGCTTTCTGTGAAGATGTCTGGCTTCTTGACACCTGAAACAGGTGTCAGCTGAATGAATCCTCATGGCCTAGGGAGTAATCATGGGTATTTACTAATGTCAGGTCTTCTGCAACTGCACATTTCCCTATTTTAATTCTATTATTTCATCTACTGCACATTTCTTTTAGGACTTATGTATTGTTGAAACTATTTCCTTTTTTTGTTGTTGTTAATATATATTTATTGATTTCAGAGAGGGAGAGGGAGAGAGATAAAAACATCAATGATGAGAGAGAATCATTGGCCGCTGCCTCCTGCATGCCCCCTTCTGGGAATCGAGCCCGCAACCTGGGCATGTGCCCTTGACTAGAATCAAACCCGGGACCCTTCAGTCCACAGTCTGACACTCTATCCACTGAACCAAATCAGCTAGGACATGTTGAAACTATTTTCATTTCAGTTCCAAGAAGCTGAAGTAGCCAGTCTTTGATTTTTTTGGTGATTTCCCCCTTCAGTGCTTTTCACCTGACAGTAAGAAGATATAAGGTTTGGGAGGCTGGGTAAAAATGGTGAAGGGATTAAGAAGTACAAAGTGATTGTTACAGAGTAGTCATGGGAATGCAAAGTGCAGCATAGTGAATATAGTCAATAATATTCTAGTTACTATGTATGGTGTCAGATGGGTACGATCTTTATCAGAATGATCACTTAGTAAGCCATATAGTATCTAATCACTGGGGTGTACACCTGAAACTAATATAAAATTGTACATCAACTGTAATTGAAAACTAAAAATGATTTAAAACATAATAAAATTACAAAAAAGAAGATACAGTGATTGACAGCATAGCGGGAGAATTAGGGGATTTGTGTTCATGATTGACCCACTTGCTAACCGGCTGAGTGGAGGAAGGAACACATTCACCCTCTGGGTCTTACAGCCTCCTGTTCTGGAAAATGAGATGCTTTGGACTCCATCTCATTCTTCTAATTCATGGCCAGCGTTTTTCAAATATGACCATGGTTCCTTGTGTGATCACAAAAATGGATTTCTCTGTAGTAATCAAAAGAGGATCAGAAGAAATAAATCCAAGGAGCTTTCTAATTTGTTCGATTTCTAATTATTTCTGTTTTGCAAAAGATTCAAGACCTCACGAGGTGGGCCCAGTCTCATGTAACAGGGGTCTATGTCCCCCTGTGATTGTGTTCGGCATGTGGGACTGGGATAAATCATAACAACAGAAAGCAGGCCGTCTGTGGGCTTGTGTGTCCTGTCAGGTGGCTGTATGCAAACTGTGAGATGGTCGCATACAACGAAGGACACAACGAGGTGCATTTTCTTGTCCTTCACGTTGAGGTTTCTATGGAGAACCTGCCAACTCAAAGTTACATCTAGTTCTTTTTGTTGGTGTTTTTGTGGAAAACAAAGCTAGGAAACTATTGTCAATATTGTCATGATTGCTAAGGAAAATAAAAAAGCTGCATGCATTTTTGAGAATTGTAATTAATGCTGGGATTGTGCCAGGATCTTTTGCTTGATTTTTGTGAAAACCTTTCCACTGTCTCAATAGCAAGGAGTTCGACAACTTCTGTTCATTGGAAAATGAATCGGGTCACTGAATTTCTAAAGTGTAGAATAAAGTTTCAGATTTCTAGACACTCCCAGAAATAGTTGTCTTCAGGTGCTCTGTCCTGTGTGTGGTTATCATCAATTTGTGTGAAACAGGATAACTAAACCACAGTGAATGACTGAAGGTCCTGGCATTTGGCTGATTGTATGGGCTTCTCCTTCATTTCTTCATGTGTTTTGTGATAGAGATATGATTTGGTTGAGTATATCTCTTACTCCTTCAGTGAATAGATTCGGTATATCTCTGCAGATACTTAAAGGGTGTCTGTTTTGATGCCATACTCTAATAAAAGGCGGGGACCAGCTGTAGAAATTTACAGTTCTTTACAGCTTTTCTTGCATTGTCACATGAAGTTAGCTTTCCCTGAAGACAGGCTGAGTTTACAGCACTTAATGCTCTGGGAGGAGATTACCATAATTACTAGTGATCAATGTTTAATGCCTCTCCGGCCAGCCTCACCTTTGCCCCTTTATAAGACAGGATGCAGAAGAAAGAAATAAGTCAGTGATAGCAGCTTCATAGCAAGCTTGATTTAGTTTACAGGAAAACGGATTCTGCCCTGGCGTTTGAAATACACCCAAGCTCCACAATTCACTGGTTCTGAGTATTCTCCGGGATGTCAGTTGCTAGATTGGTACTACATTTTTACACAATGAATCAAGTTACTTTTGAAGATGTACCATGCTCTCACTTAAAAAAAAAATTACCAGGAGATAAAAAATCATTTGATTTCTTCCTCTCTGTTCCTTACAAGAGCAATCTATATAGTTCAGTACGAGAACGGTAGTGGGTGTGAGCACTAGCAAAGCGCTTGAGGTACTGCAAGAATTCAACGTGGAAAATAAAGGTACATCTTGGAGAGATGAACACCCCCTCCCCATCCCCATTAATTAATAGCGTATTATAACAAAGAAAATCATTAAAACGTGAAGGTCTGTTTTTTCCAGTCACATTTATCAAACATGGTAAAGTGGTCCCCGAGCTCCATTAGGTCCTGTGTATTTTTAACATGATGTATGGATTTTCCTTTTCTATTGTTCAAATGTGAAAATGTTTAAAAAAGAGAAATATGCTTTTATTGCCAATTTTTAACGTATTGAAGGGGATAAAAAGGAAAGTGTAATAAGAGCAGTATATTTTATGTCAAAAGTAACCTTTCTATAGTACTCTTAGATAAACCTGATATTGGGAAAGAACAGGATAGATAAGTAGTTCCCTTATTCATCTTAGTCCAAAATCTATTTTACTCACTGCTGGTTGTTGGCATTGCGTGATGATATGACATAGTACCAGACGATCAGATTATCCGAAAAGAAGGAGAGTCCCAATTTAATGGCTCCTCACCAAAATTTTGCTCTTATCTCTACATCACAGAAAAATAAGTAGTTGTTAAATTTCAAATCCCGTAGTCTTTCTGATTTATCATCAAATCGTGGATGCACTTAGCTGCCTAGCATCAGGGAATCCAATAAGTCCTGTCACATAAGAAGAAAAGGAAAAATCCCATTGGATAATGGGTTACAGTCTCCCCCACGGTGATTTATTTCTGTCACAGACTTAATTTTATCAGGAGGCAGATGCTCTGTCTGTATCAGTGTATTCATTTCTGCATTTATCTGCTTCATTAAAGAAAAAAGCACCTGCTGCATTCGGGGGAATGTATTTGGCTTTATTATATGCCCCGATGACCCAATTAGGTGCTATTTAATCACATCTCAAGTTTCTACTTTTTGATGATTTGAAAATCCCTCAGCTCTTTTATAAGGTGAGTCTGATGGGAAGGGGTGCCACCGCGATGAAACTGCACGGGGTAACCCTTACAGGGACAGATGGTGTGAGCGTCTGAGCTCCCTGCTCCCCAGTCTCTAAGATTCATGTCAGAGGGGATAAGCACAGCTTACCAGGGTTATCAGGCGATACCTGGGATGAAGCCGTGGCTGCCTCTGTTCGGAATTAATTTTGTTGGCCTGCGTGTGGAAGACATTGTTGCCTGTCACATCTGCCAAGTAGACCTAATGTATGTACTTTTTAAATATATATAGGGAGAAGGGAAAAAAAAAGGCGGAAAGGAAAGAATAAAGAAATGAAGGAAAATAGGTAGGGAGGAATGAAGGGAGCAGGCAAGAAAGGAACTTAAAGAAAAAATCCCCTATTTTTATTTGGTCTGAGTCACCACACCTCAGAGCAGAACACTTTAATGACGTGTTTGTGTCTCATCACCTGGACCCTCCCTCCAATCTGCCACTTCACGGAATCTCTGCTCCTCTGAATAACCATCCTTGTTCTGGGGCAGCTGAGGTGCACAGGTTGGCATCCGCCGCCACCTGTCACCATTCCAGTGGAGCAGCCACATCTGCCTGCCACCTTGCACCTTTTGGCAGCCTCTCCACTGCACAGTGCCTTCGCCTTTTCCTCCTGCTGAGCAAGGAGGTCCCCGGCAGGGAGGGTCAGGTAGCTGAACTGTTCCATAAGCTTAGAGTATCTGCAGTGCCCATTCTGGCATTCAGTCCAAAGGTCTGTGCTGTTGTCAGCTGCCAATGACAAGTGACAAAAATGAACTGTGACTTCTAGGAAGTTTCCCAAATCCCTTCTTCACTTTCTTAGGGTTTCTCTTCTAAAGCATTGGCGAATTTCAGGATAATTCCCCTTTTGAAACTAAGGGAGACTCTATTTCATAAACCTGGGTGTTGTTTTTTTTTTTTTTTTTTTTTTTTTCATCAAAGAGGGCACAGAGGTTAAGGTAGATTGTGATGCTGAGTTTCCCAGTTTTGCATGTTAGTGGGATTGCTGCAAGAGAGCTAATAGACAGGAAAGGAGACCAAGTTAATGACAATTCTCCAAACAGCTGTTGTACCATTCAGCTTCACTACTTCAGTTAATTAATCAGCACCTTGCTGGCAACTCTGGGGGAGAGACTCGTTAGATACTGGTAGCAAACAGACAATGCTTTCATATCAAATATGTTCAACACCATCGAATGCAGTGATAACTTCCGCAGAAAGGGGTAGGGAATACCGGGCTCGGAAAGAGGCCCTGGGTATTCTCGGAGACACAGGCTTGCTGAAGTGCTGCCTATGTTGTTTCCTTTGCTGTCTGTAGCCAGCCCCCATCAAACACTGGCAGGAGAATCTCCAGGGGGCCCCATTCCCATAGATGGCTCTGTTTTCTTGGAATAAATAAATATGTATTCGGAGGTTGATCGCCATGCTCACCATACATAATAAATCAAGCATCTTCATTTCTGATTTTAGTCACAGGACCCCATTTGGAATTTTAATCATTGAAATAGTCCTCAAACGTGACGACGACGGAGGGAGATCAAAAATCGGCCACTCACCAAGCATTTAGTATGAGAGCTATTGACTCTGAAGCTTCTCCCAGACTTTTATATTCGAAAGGGAAGCGACCTCTTTTCCTCCCCAGGAAGTCAATAAAGGCATGCATATTTTATGAATGATAATGCACAGAAATCTTACACAGACAAAATTATGTCTATATCTGGCCGATGTCCTCTGCGTTTTCTTACTCTTCCAAAATTGTTGTCCCTGAAGTGCTGGGTTTAGTGTCACAGTTGTTTTACTCAGTTTCCTATATTCCATGGCCTTTCTCATTGATTAATGAAGAAGATGCCATTTGCATAGTTCTTACTTTACTTTCTCTTTGTTTCTTTATGTCTGTAGCCAGACATTATACTGAGATAATGTGGACAAATGACAGCTAAAAAATATCCTATATAATAAAGAGGTAATATGCAAATTGACCATCACACATGATATATCTGTTCTGGTTAAATTTTAAATTATTGATTAATGAGAAAGAGAACATTGCTCACAATAAACAATCTATATAATTATTACCTACACCTTTAAAATGCACATGTGTGCATTTTATATGTGTGCACGATTTTTACCCATTTTTTTTTTAAATCATTTTCCAGTTTTAGGAATAACATTGTGAAGTAGAAATTGTCTATGCGTTTAAATATGATCATGCTTTGGAAATATTTCCCTTTGAATTCCCTTCGCTAATATTCTCACAAATGGGATATAGCCTTCAGTTTCCTGCCCACCTGCCAGCGGTCAGATGGAGAACTTCATACCAAGCATTGAGGTTGTATTAACCAATTCATTTGGACAATTTATCCACTTGGCCCGCATGTACTGATGGAGACCATTATAGCTTCAGTTCTTTAATGAATCCTATATTATGGCAGAAGAATATCATTGAGTCTATAATACTCCAGGGAACTATAAAGAGAAATGTCCCTTTTAAATTAGCTTTATGGCACTGAAGCTTTATGTATTTACTTGCAAGTTCAATATTAACTCAAAGTATGATTCTTAAACTGTCTCTGTTGTCGAAGGGCTTTCTTGGCAGTTATTAACTGACTGTTTAAGGAAGAACAATTCCCATCTGCTACAGAGAGAGCAGGATGCTTCCTTAATCTCAGGTAATCAGATGTACAAAACTTAGACACAAAGTGACTTCTGCCTAATCCAGCTTTTCAAAGTGTGGTTTACTTTTAGATTTGGTCTACAGATAGACTTCTTTACTTTGTTCTTATTCCAAATGATAGGTTCCTGATTTGTGACCCGTTTAGAATAGAAGGAGATGAATTTTACTAGGCAAGGGATGATTGATGGCAGAGTGGTGGTTTGCCTACCTCTTAGCTTTTGTGGGTCTTGGGCTATTTGAAAACTATGTATTGTTTCATGGCATCTTTAAAAACTCATTTGTACTGACATTTGACCCAGTGATCCCATGGCTAGAAATATATCCTAAGAATTCCAAAACACCAATCAGAAAGAATGTATGCACCCCTCTGTTCATAGCAGCACAATTTACAATAGCTAAGCCCTGGAAACAGCTCAAGTGCCCATCAATAGATGAGCATGTAAAAAAGATGCAGTACAGTTACACCATGGAATACTATGCAGCTGTAAAAAATAAGGATCTCTTACCTTTTGAGATGGCATGGAGGGATCTGGATAGTATTATGCTAAGTGAAATAAGCCAGTCAGTGAAAGACAAGTACCAAATGATCCCACTCATATGTTAAATCTAACAAAATAAACTGATGAACAAAATAGATCCAGAGACATAGAAGCATGGAACAGACTGACGAATCTCAAAGGGAAGAGATTAACCAAAGAACTTATAAGCGTACTAGAGGCCCAATGCATGAAATTTGTGCGAGAGCCTCAGCTCTCACAGCCCCAGCTGCCTTGCAGCCCCGTGGCCCTGTGGCCCCTGCCCACTGGTGGTTCCAGAAGGATGTTCTGCCATCTAGTCTAATTAGAATATTAGCTTTTTATTATATAGGATATGCATAACCCATGGACACAGACAATAGTGCTGTGAAGGCCTGGAGATAGAGTGGGTTTAGGGTGGAGGGGTTCAATGGGAACAAAAGGGATATTTGTAATACTTTCAACTATAAAGATAAATTTTTAAAAATCCTCATTTGTTCTCTGAAAGCTTAACCAAAGATGGAAGATATGGCACATGTACCACCCTGATCCATCTGGCACCTATAGCAGACATCAGTAATGGAGCACTGAGCCATTGTCAATCAGGCACTGAGAATCTTTGTAAGCACCCAGCTCCAGAAAGCTAACTCATTGATTAAAGCTGGCACCTGAAATGAAATTTATTTACTGTCCTTGACCTAGACCAAGGGTTGGCATATTATAGCTCATGGGCCAAATAAAGTTTTACTGCAATGTATTGTCTATGGCTGCTTTCATTCTACAATGTCAGAGTTGAATATTTGTAATAGCGATTGTGTGGCTCTTCAAGCCTAAAAATATTTACTCTTGGTCTTTTATTGTTCCAGATTTTTATAGGTTTCCTGTGTCTAGGTTTTCCTTGTTTTTCAGAAACAGAACATGTTAAGAAGCTTTCTCAGGGGAAACAGGATGGAAGGGAGGGAAGACAAAGAATGGAGTGGAGGGGGAAGCCTATAGCCCAACCATGCTTTGTGAGCTGACCTTTTAGGGTTGGATCAGATCTGAGTGGCATTGAGAATGAGACTGTGAACTTGCTTCTTGAGGAATCTGCTAACTGGGAATTTCCTTTTGGTTAAAATAAGTAAAACCAATGAAGAGAAGGATTTCTCTCATTGGCGGAAGCTGTGTTGTAGTGGGAAGATCTTAGGCTTTCCCTGCATTATTCCTGTGTAGGAATCATGAGCACTACTCACTTCCTGTGTGACTTTGGGCTTTGCATAGTGAATGGGGATGACACTATCTCAGGTGGTTAAGTCATATAACACATGAAAAGTACTGGTAGGAGGTATGAGTTCAATCATTGTTAGTGTCTGTCACCTAAGTTTCATTAAAGGTAGAAAATGCTGTCCCTGCTGTGAAATACTTTTAAACTGTTATGTATGTCTAGGTGAAAATGCTTTCTCCTTGGCTTCTCTAAAAGTTTCTAGACATACATTCTTTCTTTTCTTTTTTTTGGGGGGGGTGGGGGGAGGGTTAAGGTTGGAGCAGAGGAGTATCAGACCAGAGCTGCTCTGTGCTTAAACTGATCTGGACAGAGGCACTTACCCACAGCTTCTATCTCTTAAAGGCTTCAGTTTACCCTTCTGTGAAATGGGCACAGAACTAACAAAAATCTATTCATTTATTCAATAAGTATTCCTTATGTACTATAATATCCCAGACACTATTCCAGGCACTAGAATGAAACCTGAAATTTTAGATCAGGTACCCGATCTGACAGAGGTTACATTCTTTGAGGAGATAAACTAGACAAAAAAAAATAAAGAGCAATTGAGACTTACATTCTTTCTGCCTTTGAAGATCTTCGGGAATTGGCCTCAAATCAGGTTCCCTGTGGGAAGCTGACTAGAATTGACCTCGACTTTTAAAGCATCCTATATTGCTAAAAGGTATTGTTCATTGTTTCATTCAACTAATCAATTAACATATAAAACTGAAATGTCTCGTGTCCTCCCCATAGTTTATCAGAAGAATAAGCAAGGAAACGACAATTGGTATGAGGAAGGAAGGGGTGGCCCATGGATGCTTCTAGAGGGTCTGGCTTCTACCCTGGGAAGTCACTTTCCCAGAGAAGGAACTCTATAGCCAAATCTCAAGAGATGTGAAGAATGCATAGAAGGCAGAGGAGGGCCTGGGTACAGTAAAGAGGTGAAAATGTGGAAATCAAAGTGATAAGAGATACACAATAGTTGGGTACCACTGGCTTGTGGTAGGAGACAGGCATGGATAAAAATCGCAACAGTCTTTATGTGTGAAGCTAAGAGAATTTGAATTCTACCTGCCATACCACTGAGGACCACTGAGGGATGTCAGCAGAACAGTGACAGGATCAAATGATGAACAAGTCCTTAAGAGAGTATTTGAAGAAGAACTGTACACTGAAATATGACCCTTGCAAGGAGAATAAGACTTTGGCAAGATGGAAAAGTTCAAGGAGGTGTGTGTTTCTTTTTTTTTCAGGGAGTCAGTCTTCACGACTTTCCCTCATTGTTTTCTGCTATTCAGCCCAGGGTTTGGATAGGAATGAGAACACACCAGTCCTTTTTTGGGTTTTCTAATACTTTGCAGACTTTACTCTGACTTGAGAAGTGTTGATCTAATCAATGCTATTGTGTTTTTTTTTAAACTAGAATTTATCACCAAAAAAAAGAGATTGATTAGGAAAAAATGATTTAGACTCACACTAAATTATATTAAACTGCTAACTTAGGTAGGGCCTAATTAGTTTTAAACATACTATTGTAAATGTGAGTCTTTTTAGGCAGAGATCCTTCATGGAGGGAGTTGGTATACATTTTACATCTGGGATG
>NW_006296221.1:2769218-2772412 GCF_000327345.1 Myotis davidii
CCTGCTCAGTTGATAGTTGCTTCTGTTGGTCATCTTTTATGTATGGTGCAGTGACCAAATCTATTCCTTGGTAGAGTCTGGTCATTGTCATATTGAATAGGATTTGTCTATGGCTACCCTTCTTGCACAGCCTGTCCAACTTCCTTTTTGCCTTATAGACTTCTTTTTAATTACATTTTGTGCATTGTTAGTGCATATTCCACTCTAATATCCTTCCTTATGGGTTGATGCTGAATCCCTGGTCTTGAGGTAGTGAGGCATGATGGGTGGAATGTGGACTTTGGGATACAATGTACTTGAGGGTGAAACCTGGAGTGTTACTTAACTTCTGTGTGAACTTGGAAAAAATTAGCTTAAGTTCTCTTATTTTTCTTTCCTTCTTCTGTAAAATTGAAATTGCAGGTACCTACCTTCTAGATCAGTGATGGCGAACCTATGACACGCGTGTCAGAGGTGACACGCGAACTCATTTTTTTGGTTGATTTTTCTCTGTTAAATGGCATTTAAATATATAAAATAAATATCAAAAATATAAATCTTTGTTTTACTATGGTTGCAAATATCAAAAAATTTCTATATGTGTCACGGCACCAGAGTTAAGTTAGGGTTTTTCAAAATGCTGACACGCTGAGCTCAAAAGTTTCACCATCACTGTTCTAGATCATTGCCAGGTTTAGATGGGATGTGAGGGATGTGCCTAGCATTGTGCCTGCTGCAGTCTACATCCCCTAGAAAATGATAGCTATGAGGCTTTATTAGAAGTTGTGTTTTTCTCTCTCCCCTTGTCTGCCCATTCTGGGTGAATGTTTTCATCAGGTAAGCCTATTTCATTAGCAGGAAGACTGACTTCTTTAATGATTACTTCTCTTCTGTACCCCCTGGAAGACTTGCACCCCAGGAAGCAGGAAACAGCCCTTTTCTATAGTCCTTTCTGACTGGCACACTTTAAAGTCTCTACTGAACCTTGCAGGCAAGATCAAAAGAGCTCTGAGCTCCTGGAGCTTTGGAAGATTTTAAACCTGCTTAGGGGCCTTTGACTGCTAACTGCCTACACACAGGGATGACAGAGTCGGGTGGGGTGGGCTGAAGTGGAGATAGAGGGTGAATGGCCAGAGTGTAGTGCAAAGACTGTTTGCCTGGATGTGAGGTTGCCCAGGGTTCGAATCCTCAGCTCATTACTAGCTCATTGCCTGGGGGATAGTACCTCTGACTCACACAGTACCTGAGAACTTCTGCTCTCAGGAGAAATTGTCAAACACAAATGATAATCCTTTTAATTCCAAAGTTCCTTTAAGAAGGAAAATGTGTTCAATGGATTGTCTTAAGCTCCTAGGATGCCACTTAGAAAATTACTCTTAAGGGTATTGAATGGCATCCCAGTCATTCAAGCAATTATTATCCCTTTGCTGTACTGTTTAAGAAAAAAATTATTTCCTTTCTCTGTCCTGTAAGTGCTTGCTGACTTTTCAATAGCCTAGAGACTGCATAGGTAACGAGCAGCCAAGAGAGATTTTTAGATTTGTTCTCAAGAGCTTGGACTTGGGTGCTTGGTCCAAACCTGGTCTCAAACCCTGATGAGCTGTGTGCCCTCAGGCAAGTTATTTACCCTTTTTCAAGCCTCAGTTTCAACATCTGCAAGGTGGGCTGATGACATTAGGACATGCCTCATAGAGGTAAACTCTGAACATAATATATAAGCAGCTAAAACAGTGGGGGCATGGTTAATTTCAAACATGCTGCTGCCAATGTGAGTTTATTTATTGACCATTATATCTTGTACCTGGAGGAAGTTGGCAAACATTTTCTGGCTGGGAATCATTAGATGTCAGTGTTTCATTCCTATTGTTGGTCCAGGGGACTTTCTCCCATTTGCTGTCCTCTGTGTACGTTTCAGGGGTTAAACCTGCTCATTTTGCAGTGAGTTGCTGTCTGATGTGATTCAGCGTTGAAGGGGAAAAAAAAATCTGTGTAAGGTAGTTGGTGAGTTAGCTGGCGCATAATGTACTCAATTGTTAAACATCATCATTATTCTCACTAGCCTCTATAGTGTACAACTTTACTTTTCCTTTTAATTTTTTTGGTTAATCTTCACCCAAGGATATTTCCCCCCCCCTCCACTCCCCCCACTGAATTTAGAGAGTGGAAGGGAGGGAGGGGGGGAGAGAGAGAGACATTGATGTGAGAGAGACACATGTGATTGATTGCTTCCCACATGTGCCCCGACTGGGCTGGGGGATTGAACCTGCAAGCCAGTACGTGCCCTTGACTGGGAATCGAACCCACAATCATTCAGTGCAAGGGCCAATGCTCTAAGCACTGAGAACACCAGCCAGGGTCTTAATTGTTCTTTACTGCTATGTACACAGAGTTTGCCCTGTTCATTTATTTTATTTGTTTGTTGTTTTAGTGGCCCTTGTTTTCAAGGGAAGATTAAGTAGGGCCAATTCCAATCAGATTCTAGAGGGGATGAGGCTAATTTGCCATCTAAAGGGGATACAATTAAACTTAAGCAATAATTTAGATATCAAGAGAATCTGATTAAAAGCACCTAAGGCTCTTTGGATTTTTCAGAAAGGAAGTGCTGTGTGAATTAAATATTATTTAATTGGAGTACAGGGTATGCTTTCATTGGCTCTTTAAATGTTGAAAGATGGGCTGGATGGACGCTTGGACTGGGTTCTGACGTGTAGAGGGCAAGAACAGCAGATGGAAGGAGAAGCTTTTAGAATAGAAGCAGAAATGCTGCAAAGGGAATTGAAGAGATTTTGGTACAAGTGGGTATAAAATTAATGGGCTATATCGAGACTTTCAATCACTCATTTAAAATGGGAACATGCAGTTTGTCAGAAGGTATGATGTACAGCCTGGAAGCCAGGTGTCCTCCATTTATCGGTGGGTAGGAAGATGGGCCCATGGTGTCAAACCCACTTGAATGAGTTCAAACCCCAACTCTGCTGTTTTCCGTGTGCAGACTTGATAGGCAAGTTACCTAACCTGTTGGGCTCCCTGTCTCCTGATTTTCAAAAAATTGGAGACAAATAATACCTATTTTATAGGTTTGATATGTGGATTAAATGAAATCATGTATGCAGTGCCTAGAATAATATCTGGCACACAATGAGAATGGAACATAATAGTAATTATGTTACCTGATGATGATCATTGTCAGTAGAATACTGTCATGTGCATTCCTG
>NW_006296221.1:2772441-2794069 GCF_000327345.1 Myotis davidii
CCATTCCTGCCCTCCAGCACAATGGCATAAAGGCACCTACTAAGAGGCTTTTGGTTTCCATGTGACAGACACAGGAAATATGATTGAAACTTCCCTTCCCAAGGACTTAGAAGGAGGGCAAAAAATCACCACGTGGTATTTGACGCAAGAATCATTTATTACATTGTTCAATGCATTTTATAAAAAAGAATACCATGGTAAATTCCTTCCAAAATGCAGTGGCTGTAAACCATGTATCGTGTTGAGCTGAGAGCTTGCCTCGTCTGAGCTAGAACTTGCTGGATTCCAGGAAACAGTACCGATGCTTTTGTGCTTCAATGTTGTAGCATTCCTCGGCCAAGTTTTCTTTCTCTGTGTTTCTCTCTTTCTTTATGTCTTGGACTTTGAGCTTTGTTACATGTTCATGTTTCGGTGTAGCTGCTGAAATGCCTGGGGTGTAGAAGTGAGAACATGAGGATGAGTTGGGAAACCTGTGTTCATTGCTGCTCTGCCTTCTGTGAGGGAACGTTTTGAACACCTGATTTAAGGCCTCCCAGTATCCGTTTCCTAATTGGTCAAATGGAGCTCTTAAAAGTAACTTGGCAGGGCTATTGGGACTTAAGCCCGGAGGAGGATTTGACCCACAGTAGGCTCTTGTATGTCACTGTCTCAGCTACGCTGTTTCCTTTCAAACTCTTTGAAGCTTTTTCTGGGCATGCTCCCGAGATCCGCGTGGCGGAGCCCCCAGAACCGAAGCCAGAGAAGCAGAATGTGCGTTTGAGTATTTCCTCAGGGTCAGATGCTCCTCTTATCTAGTTAATTTTTTTGTTACTTCTAGATTAATCAATTATCTGATTCATGCAACAAATGTTTGTTGAGCAGCATTGTGCTTGGCACTGGGGAGGACCAGGGTGGAGAAGACATAGTTTCCGGTTTCACACACATTCATAGCACTTTCACTGTCGCCTGACATCCTTACTTGTCAAAACAACCAAACCATCTGCCTGCCCATCTCTCTGATTTGGTCTCTGGGGGAACGGCTGTCATTTCCAGAACCTGGAGTTGCCCTGTCCTTTGTGACCAAGCTTTGGGGCTTGGGCTTGGGGTGCGGGGTGGGGGAGGGAGAGGGGACTGTCTCTCCTGGTCCACAATGATTCTGGAGAGCTCTTTGTTTCTTATTTTAAATGGATATGTGAAAACTAAATTTAAACAAGTCTTCTACTTGTAAGGATGATTTGACTGCAGCTGCCAAACTCTCCCCGGGTGAGATGTTTAGATACTTTTATTTTAGCATGTTGGGAGCATCTTTAGCAGCAGATGTAAATTTCTGTATCAGATGGTGATGCTTCTACCCTTCTCCTGCTTGACTTTTCCTTTGTCAGGCGGTTGTGCTTTATTCCCCCTGTTAAATGAATTGATTAAAATGTGTGCCTAAGTCTCTAGCATGCTTGCCTTTCTGGGATCGTCTGTGAGTTCGTGATGCCCGCAGAAGCCCCGAGTCCAGGTAAAGTGGGTTTCACTTCTGAGCTGACCCTGAGCCGCTAATTCACTTCTCCAGCTTCTGAGTAAGGACTGACTCTTCAGAGAGACCAGCAGAGCTCGGGCTGTGTGAAAAGGAGATGGATGCTGTTCCTTATGTTTCTTGAAAGCCTGTGGCAGTTTTCTTATGGATAATGCAGTGCCCTAGTAATGACTGTAGGAACATGATCTGTCCTAGTGAGCATTAGTTCTGCTTACTACAACCTAGGAGACACTACTACTGAGTGCAATGCACATATAACATAACTTACTATGGTTGGTATTGTTATTCTGTGCATCCAAGGCACCTGGTAAATTATTGACAAAGAGGCTCAATACTTTTTTTGTTATTATCACACATGAAATAGAAGTGAATATTAATGGTAGGGACAGATTATTTAAGAAAGGTAATTTTAAAAAGACTCTTCAAGTTTTTGTCTTTTGGGGTAGGGGAATAAACATCAACTGTCTGTCTTTTTAATATGTATACTTTTTTTTTTCTTTAAATCATTTTTAATCTTGGCAAGGAATAGTCTGAAAAAAACATGTCATATATTAAAGAATTCATGAGCTTGAGAATTAGGAAGTCAGAATTTGAGTCCTATGTTTTGCAGAAAACTTTAGTATTCATTTGCTCATTCATTCATTCACACATTCATTATTTCACTCAATTGAGCAACAATGCTAGGAGTAAAGCAGGCAACAATAACATAAAAAATTTGACAGGGTCCTTATTCTCATGGAGTTTCTTAGGTAAGTTCTATAACTTTTCTACATTCTGGTTCCTACAACCCTATAAGACATACAGAATAGTGTCTTCCACCTTCCTATCTGTACCTCTTCCTCTCACCCCAGCTTCTTGGCAGGGTTGATGTACCTGTCAAATGAGATAATATATAAGAACACTTTAGAGCACAAGTTAAAAATGTAAAGCCCAAATGCCTCATGTCACACTCGCCTGTTCCCTCACCAACTTGTACTTCGTTATGAAGACAAAGCATACATTTAAAACATCTGTCAAGAGGGCAATGCAGTGTCGAACTGCTACGGAAACCATTAATTATTGACATGACCTCTTGTTAACCGAGGATTGAAATGTGCATTATTAAAAGAAAACTCCACCCCAAATTCTAAAGCCATTAATCTGAAAGTTTAGAAAGTATTAGATCTTGTAATGATGGGGGCATTAGAAGCACTTTGATAAATATATACTCACTGGCAACCTTTCCAACCTTGCTTTTCTGAGCAACTGTGTCTGCATCAGGAGGTGTTCAAATGTAAGATTTGTTCCCTGGAGATCAAGGACTTAGTATACACATACACAAACTTACGATGAAACTTATTTTACGACTAAAAAGAATTTGTGTTTTATATATACACTAGTGTCCTGGTGCATGGATTTGTGCACATTAAAAGGAAATTAATTAGAAGAAATATTTTAATATCACTATTCACCCTTTCTCTATAACAGAAGTGTCAATCAAATTCACAATCAACAATCATAAATTGAAACACGCGTGTGCAATTGGCACCAGCGAGAGCTTTATATGTCTTTTCAGTCGGGCCAAGTTTCTAAACTTTCTAAATCTCTGTTTTCCTGCTAATGAAAAGAAAATAGGATTCTACTGAGTCTCCTATCTACCTACTCCAGGACTTCTGTGAGGACCAAATGAGATGAGGCATGTGAAAACACTTCACAGACATTTGGTTAAAGTGTAAAATGTTTGCACTTGGCTATAAAGCAAGTCATGTTCCTGGGCTGAAGAAACTGCAAGGAGGCTAGTCACTTGGGAGAGGAAGCCACGCATTGCTATGTGATGTCATTACCTGGCGCCCACAGTGGCCATTTCTGGGCTGGGCTGCGCTGTGGGCCGCATTTTGTGCCTTGAGGTCCTGGCAGTGTTGGCTGCAATTTGGTGGGGTGTTGCTCCAGGGTGGTGGTGGGGCCCGTGTTCCACTTGGGGGGAGCTAAGTGTTGATTTGTCGGCGCCAGGTCCGTGGTGCCATTTATTTATAAATGGCCAGTGTGCGTCATGGCAGCTCCTGCGTTGAGCGTCTGCCCCCTGGTGGTTAGTGTGTGTCATAGCTACTGGTTGGATGGACACTTAGCCTTTTATAGATATAGATATAGATATATACTTATATATTATGCATACATTTATAAAGAATATGTATGCATATAGATATTCACATAGATATACTCTATATAATTTTCTCTATAAAGAGCTGTAGACCCATATATACTATTTGGATGATTTCTACTATTGCAAAACATAACTATATTCTAAATCCTTAAGAGTGCAAGAAAAATTATTACTCTTTAGTGTACTAAATTTCTAACAAATTTGTCTTTTAAAGTTTTGTATGCTTGACAATAGTTTTTGCATTTAGATATTTCTAACAATATCGACCACCAGAGTTATTCATTTTCATTCAATTCACAAGTTTTTATTGATAACCTGCAATATGCTAGTTGTGCCAAGCCAGCTCAGCTAAGGGTTTGAAAGCCTGGGTGAGGGTAGTGAACGGATGAAGAAATGACAGAGAGAATAAGCTGGGTCTAGGTGGATCTTCCCGTGCCTGGCAGAGGCCACAGAGAGAGATCCAGAGGCTTTATTTTATAGCCAGAGGTAAACAAGATACTGGTCACCATAGTTACAACGTTCTTGTGAGTTTCACTTGTTTTGGCAGCACTTGCTGCACCTCCCACAGCCCATTAGCTATCTAGGAAGTAACTAGGGAGCGTCATAAGGTCAAGCCTAATTATGCTAAGAGGACTGTGCCCTCTAAGCTGGGACTTGTTCGTGGCTTTGCCAACAGGTCAGTCTGAGGCTTAACCCTATAGCTGTGCCCTACACTAGTATTAACCAGGGAGCTACCGATACAGTGGTGAACAGACTAAGCTTTTACTCTCCTGGGGTAAGTAAGTGAGTGAGGAAATCAGACAAAGTGCAGGTAGTTATAACTTAGAGATATATGTGTGAGAACACAGAGGTGATGAGATGCTCTGGGAACATGGAGGAGAGGCTTGCTCCTCTCATAGGCATGGGGTGGGGTGGGGATGGGAAAGGGATTCCAGGAAGCAGTGATACACTGACACCTAAAGGAAGAGAGTTGGGGGGTCGCTGGGAGAGGGGCACAGGGTGTCTGAGCCAAGTGAACAGCATGCACTAAGGCTCAGAGGCAAGGATAGCATCATGGGCTTAGGGAACTCAAAGTAGTTCTGGAAGGCTGCAGAGTATTGAGGAGGGCAGAATGGGGAGGGATGCGTGATAACATCAGGCAAAGAATAGAATCTGTACTGCAAGAAATCCTGCTGTAATGAAACCACTGTCTGCAGTCTTCTAGATTTAGAGGTCATCGTGTGTGTGTGTGCATGAGTGTGTGTGTGCGTGTGTGTGTTATCTAGCGCTTAAATGCAGACATGCATGCCTGAAAGGGAAGTAGGTGGCAAAACTTAATATTCTTACTAGTGCTTTCGGCAAGTGATTTTGTGATTCTGTGCCCTTGGTGTGGTATTTCTGCCACACGGGCTACCATAAGGAAGACTCTATTTTGTATGACCAGGTATCCACAACATGTGCCACAGAAGTGTTGTGGGGCCTCAGAGTTGAAAGAAGCCCTAGATTACTCGGGGTTTACTTTTACAAGCTCTGGGTTCTTCTTGGCAGTAGAATTACTAATGAAATACTCTTTACCAACCTGTATTTGCTACGTGATGTGGAAGAATTTGAAGATAAGAAAGAGCAATACTATTCTTGATGTTTGACATACATTTTGTGGCTTTCTTTTTGAGTCCCTCTCTGAACACACCATTTATTTGGCATGGAGGTCAATAATGCCTCATTGTTTGCTAATATCCTCTGGAGAGGTGATAGGCTGTGATAGAGAGAACAGGCATGCCTGAGTTTGAATTTTGTTTTTGCTGGATACTGGGCTGTGGGACACAAGGCAAATTTGACTTTTCTCAGCCTCAATTTCATCCTCTGTAAAATGCAGATGATGCAACCAAGTGTTATTGTGAGATTGAAACAATGAAATGAGATGATGATTATCAAATGCCTAATGTAGTCAGGCTGCTGTAGGCTTTCCCTGTAAGAGCCGCCCCTGCCTCCTGAAGAGAAATTCAATTGCTCAGGGTTTGTTGGGAAGCTGTGCAGAGCTGTGTTCCCTTGGTGAATACTGCCCCATTACCCTTGCAGGTAGAGCCTTATTAACTATTACTTTTAACTGAACGTAACCTGGAGTCATGTACAGATCATTTTAATTTGAAAACCTGAGTCAACGTGTCATTACATTTAAGTTTAATTGATGAAGAATGCCGTGAACCACAAAGAAAAGTACAATCTTTCTGTTTTTCCCTAGCCAATCTCTATTAAGTGCAGGTAAATATTTTAGACCTTTTTACTCTGCCTTAAGGCATTTCAGTTTATACTGCGTTGCATCCCAGTGAATGCTTTGCTTTCCAAATGTTTACTAGAAATGCTCTAATTTTCAAATTGACACAAAGGAGGCCCTCAATACATAGCTTACCTTTAATAACTCTGCAGAGGTTGAAAATCAGAGGCAGGGTGTTTTAGAACTGGAAATTGCCTTGGGCAGTACCAAATCAAGTAATCTCATTTTACAGACAAGGCAACTGAGGTGTAGAGAGATGAAAGGTCATTGTCCAAGGTCACGTGGCTGGGCACTGTGGTGTTTACTCGGGGTTTAGTCTCAGAACACAGGTTGGAAGGGCAGGACTCCGGTTTCTTCACCAACATTTTAAGTTAGTTTACCATTTTTTTACCATCATTTTCCCATTAAAATGTTGGTTGAAATATGATATATAACGTGATCTTGGCATAATTGATTTTCATGACAAATAGCCCCAATAAGAGCCATTCTATTTTTGTTGTTGTTCATCAACTTGATGATAAAGTAGAATCCTCTAAATTTCCTTGTGTTCTCTCTGCAAACCCTTGAGTGTGATTTGGGAGTGATTTTGTATTTCATTTTTTTTTAATTCTTTCTCAAATTTGAAAACATCTTCTACTGAGATTAGTAATTGCTCAAAATCACCATATGTACCAGGTATGGATTTACTTCTGGTTCCTACCTTTTTTAGCCAAAATATTTTTTTTCTAAATATACTAAACATCAATGTCTGCAGTTCAGAAATGGTCAGCAGAAAAAATTGTGGGGATGTTTCTAATTTTTCTGCCCTCTCTTACTTTGTGCATAACAGTGACCCTTGAACTCTGGACAGGGCGAGACAGCAGGAACTAGCCTGACTCACCTCTTCCATTGACTTTCTATCAAAACTGACCCTCGCCGAAACCGGTTTGGCTCAGTGGATAGAGCATTGGCCTGCGGACTGAAAGGTCCCAGGTTCAATTCCGGTCAAGGGCATGTACCTGGGTTGTGGGTACATCCCCAGTAAGATCTTTTCATCATGGGGGAACTAGATCTAGACTGGGAGTGAACTCCACAGATGAACAGCCGTTATGCTCACCTAACCATCTAGGTAGTGAGTGAGTAGAGGGTGTGTCCTCATGTAATTTAAAATGCTTTCCCATTTATTTGGTTGTCTTTGCAGCCTAAGAGCACCTGGCTACCCAGAGGCCATGTATAAGCATCCGTGAACCTGAAGGCTGTTAGTAACTTGGCTCTCACTCTCCATCCTCCAAACTTTCACTGCAGCCCTGTAATCTGTCTGTTTTAATTCCCAGGGTTTTAATTATTTCCCTTTCTGTCTTCTGGCCACTCTGAAATGTTTGTCAGTGTAAGATGGCATTGCAAGTAGCGTTCTTCTCACAGCGCCAATTCATTTCTTCCCGAGGGTGTCGGGAACCTCCCACTGCCTGGGTTTGCTTTCCACAGCCTGCCGGACAGCGGCAGTGTGGACTGGGGGTGGGAGGCTAGTGTTCAAGTTCTGCTATCAACCAGCTGTATGGCTCTAGGCTCCTCAGGAAAATGGGGATACAAACCCCTGACCTTATCACTGGAAGAGGCATTGAGAGAATCTCATGTGATTACCAAGAGAAAAGCCTTTTTGAAAAAATGAAGTGCCCCCCAAAAGTGATCTGGGATTATTTAACTGGCTGTACCTTACCAGCTACCTTCTTGATAAGACATTTCTTATTTTCTAAATCTGTCCTTTCTAAGGCTTTATTAAAAGTGCCTGTTTCTTTTATAGAATAGTTGTATTCATTTCATCAATATTTAGTAAGACCTACAATGTGTCAAAGTACACGTGATGAGGACACTCTCTAGTAAGGAAAACAGACATAATCTCTACCCTCAAGAGAGGCTGGAATAGATATTGGAAGATATATTAGAATTGGTGATGGGGTGCAATTGGCAGGGAGAGAGGGAGAAAGACATTAATTGCATAATTACAAATGAGCATGCAATTTAAACTGCGGCAAGTACCATGAAGGAGTAGTAAAAAGAGTTATAAGAGCAAAGAAGAATGGCACCCTCATGGTGTGAAGGGTTCTCTGAGGAAGTGACCTTGGAGATGAGACCTGAAGTACAATGAGTAGGGCAGAGGCTGGGGAGAGGAATTCAGGTGTGCATGCTTAGAGGGTGTGGGAAAATACAGAAAATTTACATTTTTTATTTTTGGTATTTTTAGAGAAGAACATACATATACTATTTGCATATGTATATATAAATATTATATATATCCATACATATATACATGTATATATGTAATTTGTGAATGGCTAAAAACTCACATACTTGAGTGAGTGCTTAAACGTTTTTGCTAATAGACATGTGCAATGCAAAATGGTAAAAGAGCTCTGGCCGTGTGGCGAAGTTGGTTGGAGCATTGTCCCATACATAGCGGGCGGTGGGTTCCGTCCCTTATCAGGACACATGCAAGAGGCAATCAATTGATGTTTCTCTCACATCAGTGTTTTTTTTTCTCTCTCTCTTACTTCTTTCTAAAATCAATTTTTTAAAAAGGAAAAAGAATATTGATTTAGCCAGATAGAACAAAGTACATAAACATTCTGATAAAGGAAGGAGGAATATGGACAGTTTTGAGAAACGTCAAGACTAACAGTATATTTGGAGAGAAGAAAATGGGAGGGACTTGTGGTGTGTGAAGAACCAGGAGGGAGATAGGATACGAATCTTCTTTATTGTAAGAACATTGGACAACCATAAAAGCCCCTCCCCCTCCCTCCCTCCCTCCCTTCCTCATTCCCTCTCTTCCTTTAAGAAATATTTCTATCGACCAAGCATTGTTTCATTTTTTTCCACATTCTGTGTTTCTAGAAATTCTTGGCTTAGATAAGAATGTCTTCTTTATGTGTATGTGGATGCTGTTTTTCCTACTCACATTTCAGATAACCATTCGGGGTGCACACAGCTATCCCTGGTGTAACTAGCCTGAGGCATTGCTGCCCTGGGGGGCTGTTCCAGGGTTTTAAAAGCCAGGCATCTGAGCTTAATGCATAAGGACCTCAATGTGAGAGACTTGATTTTGTCTCATGATGCCTTCCTCGCATTGAGTAAGAGTTCATGTAGGACCAATAGTCACCATAATTCAAGGAAAATAAAAAGACTAGAGGTTATAGAGTGTTTACTACATGCTGGGCTCAGTGCTAGGTGCTTTACATAATTTATTTCTTCTAGTTTGTACAGTAATGCTATGAAGTAGGGATCATGACATTTGTAACCGAGGAAACAGAATATTTGCGACTCAGCAAAAAAAGATTTGTTCCACCTTAGACAGCAGGGTTGGCAAACTTTTCCTAAAAGGACTAGAGAGCAAATATTTTTGGCTTTGCAAGTTGTGCAGTCTCTGTCTCGACTAGCCATTCTGCCATTGTCATATGAAAGCAACCATAGACAGTACATGAACACATGGGCATGGCTGTGCGCCAATAAAACTTTATTTACACGAACAGTTGGTGGGCCAGATTTGCCTCAGGCTGCAAGTTTGGCAACTCCTGTTAAAAATAATAACAACACAGCATTGATAATTGCCATTTATCAATTGCCAATTCTGTGGGTCAGCTACTGTACCTGTATTATACCAGTGAATCTTCACCACTCTTCTGTGAGGTGAGTGTTCTTACCCTTGCTTTATAGATGAGAAAACTGAGACTTTACCAGGACAAGTAACTCGTTTAAGGTTAAGCAGCTGGTCAATGACAGTGCCCGAATTTTATCCCCAGTCTTCTTTATTTCTAGACTTTTTGGCAAACACTGCTGGTTGTCACTCAGTGTCTGTCATTTCTTCCTTCCTTTAGTACAGCATCTCTGAGTCCAGGCTGAGTTCCCGCCTTCCCAATTATAGATGCATTTCCTTGCCTTTCTTGTAGCGGGGCATGGCCATGGGACCGTTCAGTCAGTGAGTCAATGCGATGTGAGTGAGTGCCATGTTTGTAACCACCAGGCCCTGTCCATAAAAGGAAGGAACATGCAGGTCACATTGTCTTCTTCCTCTTCCCACTGGTGGGAATGCTGTCATGATGGCAGGAGCTGGACCAAATCCATCCGCAGGTCATGAGGTAGAAGCAGTGTGTTGAGGGTGGCTGAGTGCCTCGCATTCAGGCTGAGCACTGGAAGTGGACCTAGCCTTTCCGCCTAGGACTGCATGTTACTTGAACTGCTATGTGAAACTTAAGAACTTCTCTTACCTTGTTTAAAACACTGTTACTTTGGGGATCTTTGGTATAGCAGTAAATATGTCTCCTTACCGATACAAAAATCCTTAGTGGAAGAGGGTACATCCTGAGGAAATTTTCAGGAATATCTTTTGCTTATGGGTGGGAGTGGGTACACTTTCAGTATTCGAGAAGAAATAAGATTTTTAAAAGGCAGCATTTTCTTGATGTGTAGAGGTCTAAACATCTTGCTCTTTGGTTAACTCCGGGCCTCTATCTTAGACGTATATTTTCTTTCTTGCCTCAGGACCCATGTGTCCTGAAACCACTTTGACTTTCCTTTTCTTTAATTCAGTCCTCCTCTTCCCAGCCCTGAGCTTTCTCTCCCCACTAAGCCCAGTATTTACTTAGCTTTCCCATTCCTCGTGACCTCAAAGAAAAGGACCCCTGCCAGTTACTTTGTGACCAAACAAACCAAAGCAAAACAAAACAATACAAAACTAAGCAAAACCAAAACCAAATGGAATAATAATAATAATAGTTTCTAAAAATCAGGCACATCTGGAGAAATTACAAAGCTTAAAAGTGGAGTTCCTGCATTCAGGCCCTTGGTCTCTGGGTGTCGACTTCACCTTGAAGGTGTGGAGCTCTCCTCTCTCTCTCTGTACTGTGAAATACCCTTCCTCCTCCTGCCCTCTTCTCTTTGAGAGATGGTGCTGATCCCTATTCCAACCCAAGCCTAATTTCCCTCACACTGCCCAGTGGGCTCCATGGCTCTGAAAGACTTACAGGGGGAATTGCTATTGCAGTGGCATCCTTGAAACATTTCCTCCTCCTCCTTCTTGGAAATATGATGCCTCAGGGTTGGTGTGCTGTGAACTTTGTCCTGTAAGTTCAAAAGGAGAGAGCAAGCATGAGAAGTTGTTTATGCGTTCTTAGGTGGGAGACCAGCAGTTTGAGAAAATGTACATCCAAGGAGCACAGGTTCCTGACTTCTGCCCTCAGGGTGTGTTTACTGAGGATAATGCATAGAGTGTGTTTTCACTAGGAAACCCAGCACCTTACTCATGTTCCCCAGAAGTCCACTGCCATGTCTGTGAAAGGGACCGCTAGGGATACCCCTCTGGGTGTTGGGAAGGTTACAAGAGATGATATGAATGGGAATGTTTTGGCAAGCCATAATGTGGTTGAAATATGTTAATCAAGTTGAATGTTTGAGATGCAGATGATAAGTTAAAAGGAGTTTAGAGACAAGGGAGAAAATGATATATTAGAAAGCTCAAAGAAGGGATTATGGAAGAGGCAGGACCATCAGGGCTAGTCTAGTGGACACGTGTCAAGTTCATGGTCATCTGGCACCATATGTGTTTCTGCCTCCCGAAGACAGAAGACAGGAACTGGTTTCCTGAATTCTTTGTTTCTAGGGAGCAGCATGGGATCTAAGCTCTGCATCCGTGTGGAATTTCTGTTTGGAGACACATGACAGGAAGGAGTAACTCCCCTGAGAACCTGCTATCAGAGGCGGCAGGGGGAGAGAGTCCAAGGCAGACCTTCCACACCAGCCTCTGTCCTGAAGATGGGGAGTCTGTGGCCTGCCTCAAATGCTTTGGGTCCCAGTGAGGGGCCTGGGATGCTAGTTGAACATTGCTCTTATTTGCGTACCCTCTGGCCTGATGTTCTTGGAGCCTCTGGGAAGTACATTACATCCTTTTGCTTCAGCTTAGGTGAGCACACATGGGTTCTGTTGTTTTTAGCTAGGCCTCACTGCTGATGAAGAATTGTTTGGTGGAATGACCCAGAGAACATGTATACGCTCAGAAAAGAGTGTTAAGCAAGGAAAGTGAATTCATTCAAGCAGTGAGTTCCTTGGGGCAGGAAGTGGGAATTAAGTTTGGATAGACTGGGTGGGGCCACTCGACAAGAGCCTTGGATGCCTTGTGGAAGCGTGAGGATTTTAAACCACAGAGAAGGGGGGCTTCTGAAGATGTATGAACAGATACATGACATCATGGACTAGGAGTGGGAGGAAAGCAAAGATCAAACTGCTCATGCCTCCTTCTCTGCTGGTTGGTTGTCTGAATTCAAGCCACAGGAAGTGATGCTGGCTACGTTCTACAGAACAGAGAAGAAAGACTGTGCTTATTGAATCAGAGGAAAACCTGAAGGGACTAGCAAAGTAGCATTCCTGAGCATTGCTGAGGCTCTAGACTCTAGGAATTACACAGCAGTCTTTTCAATGAGCTGGTGCCTGAGCTCACCCCATGGCTAGGAGAGAGCCAGGTACTCTTATTAAGTGTCTCCATAACACCACGCAGAGAGAGAGAGAGGTGGTTCTTCAGAGAGATCAGGCACTGTGAGCAAATGCGAGAGGCAATGTCCAGACACCTGTCCTCAACAACGGTCCTGAAGACTTTGCGCACAGGGAATGAAGTGGTAGGAAGCCCATCTGAGTCTCTCTGAATAGAGGTGAAGCAAAACCATCGGAGTGGTTATTTCCCCTCCCTACATAGCAGGGACCTGTGGCAACATCCCTGGATGGGTTTACAGCAGCTCCTGTCCCCCCTGCCGGATTGTGAATGAGGATCATTAAGTTTTAAGTTGTTCTGCTGCCTCTGTGTAAGTGATCATGTAAATATCAGGACGCTCGATGCGGGAAGCAAGTAACGGCATGAATCTCAAGATCCTAGATTATTGCTTATTAACTTTCCCCGAGAAAAACCTTGAGAATAGCACCCGCCTCCCCCCAATCGTAAGCGAAGCACACTTTATGAGCACTGCGTTAGGAAGGCAAAGCTAATAATCGTAACCATGTAGATTCAGAAACTATTAATGTTTCCCATGCCCTGTGGTAGGAAGAAATATATTAAAAATTGATTTTTGGTTTCTGCCTTTGTCTGTGTAACATTTACAAGAAAGGATCCAGGTGAAAGTATCCTCTAAAGTTGATATTTCAAAGCATTTTGGGCTTGTTGGTGTTAAAATAATTTTTTTATTAATGGTTTCAAAGTGCATGATAAAAGGTCAGCATCTAAATATGACAATTTTCTCTTCTTAAAAAATGGTGCTGGTATTCTTCAATAATTATATATACGCCGGAATTTTTGCTACATTATTGGGTTAAACCATTTTTAGACATGAAATTATTCTTTGAATGTAACATGGGCTAAGTGTAGTAAAATGGGCGGCTTTAATTCCCTTTCTCCACGTTCTGTCTCTTTTTACTCTTTTCTGGCCTTTCTCTTAGTGTAATAAGGTGTAGCCCATTTCCATGCTGAATGTATGGTAAGCGGTGAGCCATGTGTTCATATTACTTCTTTGTCTCTGGGATTCTATTATCAGTTTACTCTTTTATAATTGAAGGAGCTTTTGTTCGTCTGCAAAAACACATTTCATTTTATTATGTTCCTGTTTCAGCTTCTTGGACATGATGTGGTGAACATACAATTCCGAGGCATGTTTTTCTTTTTTCCTTCCCCAGTCACTTTAAATAAAATATACTTCTAAAAAACCTGCCCCATTTGTTCTGAATGCTTTAGAACGTATCTGAGCTGTAATTCCCCAGAAATGAAATGTCATGGTGTACTTTCTGATGGGTTTTCATTAATCTGTTATAGTTTTGCTGCTGATTTGAGTTTATCAAATAAGGTTATAATTTGATAGAAAGAAGGCTGTCAAGTGCTTGGATTTATCATATGTTCTGTAATTCCGTAGATGATGTGGGCAAGATGGATCCATATCAGAAAGCAGCCTTTGATTTGGAAGAGCCGGCCGAGGCTGCATGTGCTAATTGCCAAGCCCCCTAAAGTGTATAAAGGATGCCATTTTATGCACCCTCGTTTATCACATTTTTAGAAAGCCTATGTGATGGATTAATAAAACATAGCAAATCCTCTATGCAAACCAAATGTTTATAATAAATGGAGCATAATCTAACTGTTCTGCTATAAAATGGATTCAAGTAGTCTCTAGCCAGTAATCTCAAACAGAACGGAGGGGGATGGTTAGGTGACCTCAACGGGCAAGCATTTTACTACTAAATACATGGTTTTCTTTCCAATGGTGTCCCCCCCACCCCCCATACCCGCCGCCACCACGTCAGGTTGGAGTGGATTCAAAGTAATGCTGGAATCCAGAGCTGGTAAGTAAGTAAAATTTGGGTGCAAATTGGATGCTTTAAGGGTGGGTGTGCTAAATTTAGCCATTCATCTCAGAATGGTGTTTTCTATAAACTCCAATAGAAAAATATCCCATTTTAATGTGTTTCTTTGCAGTATTATACAATGTAGTAGTTTTTTTTGGAACTTTGTTTGGCACCCATTGTCTATGACAGGGGTCCTCAAACTTTTTTTTAACAGAGGGCCAGTTCACTTTCCCTCAGACCGTTGGAGGGAAAAAACACACAAAACTATGAACAAATTCCTATGCACACTGCACATATCTTATTTTGAAGTAAAAAACAAAACAGGAACAAATACAATATTTGTATTTGCATGTGGCCCACGGGCCATAGTTTGAGGACCCCTGGTCTATGAAAAGAGAAGGCAAATGAATATAAAATGTGATGAGACTATATCAGGAGACTTATAGACAGGTCTCAAAATACTTTTCCCCTTTATCTTTGGCAAACAGGCCCCATATTGTGTTTGCTGGTAATAAAGGTAAAAAGTATTCTCCTTCAAAGTTGGAGAAGAAGGAGGGATCATAATAGAAGTTGAATAAAAATGAAAAAATGCTTTACTTTCTCATATTTGTATTCATCTTAAAACCATCCATTTCTTTTTAATTTTTTTTTAAAATTAAAAAAAATCTCTCTTGTTGAAAGTATTGCAGATGTCTCCCTTTCTCCAAATGACCCCTTCTAGCCTGCCCTTTCCCCCTGCCCCAAGCCTTTACCACCCTATTGTCTGTGTCCATGGTTTATGCATATATGCATATAAATTCTTTGGTTAATCTCTTCCTCCCCACCCACCTCTGCCTTCCCTCTGATATTCCACAGTCAGTCATTTCTTAAATACTTTAACTTTTCACTCATTGCAGCCATATATAAGGTGAACAGTGCCTTTGAGATTATGCTTATTTTATTTTTAAACAATGAAACATTTTAGAGATAGCGGAGCTTCCATTCTATTCTTCTGTTTAAGGTAGACATGGCTTTATTTGAAGCATCATTTTGCTTTGAGCTTAGTTTTAGCAAGTGAAAGCTACTGGGTGATAAGTTCTCATGCTTTTAGTGTGTGTGCACAAGGGGGGCATCTACAGGTCACCCCTTGGGGACTGAGCTCTGCTGAGAGCAAATCCCATTGTCAGCAGAGAGCCATGGGAAGATTTCAGCAGTGATGGTTTTATATCATGGCCCCGAATGATGCTGAGGAATGTTGTTCATTTTCTCCTCCTCTGGCACTTTTTCCTCCTCCTCAACTCCTTCTCGCTTTCATCTTTCTTCTTCTTCTTCCTCCTCCTCCTCCTTCTCCTTCTCTTTTCACTGTTAAGCAGAGAAATGCTCATAAGCCTGCAAGTTCTTATAGCCACTGCATTAGTTTGCTAGGGATGCCATCACAACATACACAGATCTGGTGACTTAAATAAAGGAATTTTCATTTATTTCCTCACAGTTCTGGAGGCTTGAAGTCCAAGATCAAGGTGCTAGCAGGGTGGGTTTCTCCTGAGGTCTCTCTCCTTGGCTTGCAGGTGGCCACCTTCTCCCTGTGTCCTCTCACGCTCTTTCCTCTGTGTGTGCACACATATCTGGCGTTAAGTCACTTGCTCCAGAATGCACAGCTTGTAAGTGACTGAGCAAGAATTTGAACTCAAGAAGCCTAGGTCTAGCCCCAAAACTATAAACTGATACACTGAGAGGAGTGGACAGCATGGTTTAGAACAGGAGGAGATCCCAAGAACCTTTCATAGTTCAGCTCAGAAGAAGAAACCGAGGTCCCAAGGGATTCTAATGTTCACATGGCCACGCTATGCATTGTCACTCAACAAACTCCAGGCAACTGGAATTTCTATTTCTATTACAAACATTAACAATAATGTTTACCAGTTTTGAACACTTGAGTACCCTTTGTCTACATACTCACAAATTTTTGCAATGGAATAAGATACTTTTCAATTCCCCTATTTTATAGATAAAGAAACTGAAGTCGGCAGAGGGTAATTGATCAAACAGTTAGTCATAATGTACTTAATGTACTTCAAACTCAAACTAGGTGGCTCTATGGTAGTGTAACCATGCTCTTTTCTCTCCCATGGCTTTTCACAGTGCCTATAGCCATGGCTCCAGATCCCGAGGCACTCGAACCCCTTGCAAACTTGGCAAGGAAAGCTGACGCATGTTCTTGTCCACTTTAAGTTGTGCTGCCTGAACAAAACAGACACAGGCAGCCTCTGGTACCACTACCTCTATTGCTTCCTAACCTCTGCAGGACTCTCTGAGACTCACTTTTCTCATACATAATGAGGGACAACAATGGTGACCACATCAGTGCAATGCTTATTAATTTAATAAGTAGTTATTTAGCCTCTTTTAGGTGACTGTGAGCACAAGAGACAGGGTACCGGACTCCAAGGTCACTGTGAGAATGAAATAATACACACAAAGGGCTTAGCCCAGTTTTCTTGGTCCATAGTCAGCACCTAATAAATGTCATGAGGTAGCATTATTATTACTGTTTTATTAGTTTGAGTCTCCAGGCAGAGATGTCTGTTCTTCTTGAATAGAGCATTGTCACAGAGGTTGTGTGGGGAACACACACACACGAACATTATTAAGCAGAGAAGTTTTCTCCATGCTATCATTATTGGATCCTTGATAAATAGTGGGCCTGATACCACTAATTCTAATGTCTCAGTCTATCCAATACTTGGGCCTGCTGTCTATGGCTATGTCTTCTCCCCTCCATCTTATTAGGCCACTGGAAGTCCCTCTCTTTGTTCTCCAATGGCTTTCAAAAAAACCCGGGAAAGCTTTTTTACCCCATGAGCCACTTCACTTTGTTCCTCCCTTGCACTCACTATAGGCTAGTGATGAAGTGCCTCAATCCTGGCACCAATAAATTTGCTTTTTTTTAAAAAAAAATATTCTTTATTGATTTTTTAGAGAGAGGAAGGGAGATGGATAGAGAGATAGAAACATAGATGGGAGAGAAACATTGATAGGCTACTTCCTGCACACCCCCCACCATGGATCGAGCCCACAACCCGGGTATATGCCCTGCCCACGGAATTGAACTGTGACCTCATGGTTCATGGGTCAACACTCAACTACTGAGCAACACCAGCCAGACTGTTTTGTTTTGCGTGTCCTCTACCAGTGGTGTTCTGTGCTTTTCCCTGAGCTTTTGGTTTTATTTCATAAGCAGATCCCATATATTCAATTAGGAACACTTAAAAAACTTCTTTCTACTGGTTTATGGTCCCATCTGGAGGAAGGGAGGTACTCTGCAGAATAAATTGAGTGTGAAATTTGGCTATGCAATAAGAATTCACTTCCGTTAAGGCAAAGAGAAGAGGTGCATTAAAATTCAAATCATGCATAGAATAAATGCTTTATCTTTAAGAAACATATAAATAGACATCAAACACCACAGAAACATAGAGGGTTTCCTCTCTGTGTCTGTGTCTCTTTTTTAGAAACAAATTTGCGTGCAATTTCATAGCAAAAACTTTGCAAGGAAAGATTATGCATGTCCAATGCTGATAAGACTGCCCAAATGAAAATTTTATGATGCATTTCCTTTAGAATTCCATCTCTCTACCAGCGCAATCAAAGAAAGGAGAAAAAGTTTGAAAGCCTTTGGAGAGCCAAGTGCAGGCACCTGAAGAAATGGGGAAAGAATTGAGAACCTGATAGTGCAGCTAATTTGTAACATTTTTGCTAAGGCTGCTCTCCTTAAAAGAAGGCACTTGCTCCAAATTTTCTTTCCTTCTTCATCCAGAGGACTGCCCTTCCTGCAACACTTGCCAGTGATAAAAATGCAGGGTAGGATGTGAGGGGGTTAAGCAATTAGGGAAGCTTGCAAGCCAGCATCCTGAGTCCAGGAAGACCAGGTGGGAGGGCTTATCTGATCCTGCAGGGAGTTGACATTGGGTAGAACTCTGCACTTGAATAATAATATAGTTAATCTTTGCTTAACCAGCAGCTGAAGGACCTCAAACCAATATCACCCATGCAGATAGGAAGTCACAGGTAGACGGCTGAGAGAGCCTCTTTGCAGACCCTTAGGGTCCGACACCTGAACACAAGTTCGTCTTTTCAAAACTCTTCCTATAGCATAAGGATAATTCCTTACAATTTTCTCATGTAACATTCCTCAAATAATGACACAGAAAAATGGTTTCTGTGCCCAGGTAAATTGGGGCCATATTGATTAAAGAAAGGAAAAAAAAAAGTAGTATGATTGTAGGACTTCTCTGAGCCTTTCATAGATTCATGAGCATTGTGAATATCTAAGTGAGAAACAGGGTGAAATAGTAGTTTGCTTTTTCACTAAGTATCTCACAGGTATTTGAGTCTTTGAAATACACTGGTTTAGTGCTTCCCTAAGAACTTTCATACATATTATGTCTGAACAGTGAGCACATGTAAATTCCATCGAGGATGTGTTCAATAAAATCTCAGCTACCTTCAGGGTTGCAATCCCTCACGTGCAATCCACAGAGTCAAACACAAAAATCCTTCTTTGACCATCACCACCCACACTCCCCTGAAACTTTCTGCCTTTCACATCTGTGCTTTCTATTTTTAGGAACTGCTGTTTATTTGCAGGAAATATTGGATTCGTCTTCCTAGACGAGCTTTACTCTACTGGCAAGAGATTTCAGATTTTCATTTTTATCATTATCTCCTTAAACCTGATTGTGTTTAACTTCTTACAGTTTCATTATTCCTAAGCACCACCCCTGACGTTTTACATTTCAAATTTTACTTCATTTCTTTAAATGTCTGTGCCTTTCTTCCTGTCATTTGGGGGAGATAAATGTCCTCTTTCTCATCTTGCTTAACCAACATCAAACCACCTCGTGCTGTTTCTAAGCACATGTGATTGTCCAGAGGACAGCTTTTGTATTTATACTTGGTGCAAAAGTGCTGTTTTCTACTAAAAAAAAATAAGAATTAGAGAAAACTCAACCAATATAGTCAGATTCCTGAAAAATGAGTCCATGATGCCACCTCCACATCCTTTGGGGAGAGGGCCTTTGCTACAGGCAGTCTCCCTGCAGATGTGGATTAGCCTTGAGTGAGCTAGAAATTAGGGAATGCTAAACACACTATTCCTCAATCATGTTGATTACATGAGTTATTACTATAATATATTCCCAAGTTTATATGGAACCTTACCTCCAAGGAGCTCTATTCTTCCATGTGTTATCTCCTGTATCTAGGGAGGATATTTGGAATATATAACCATGGGTACAAGAGCTCAGACAATAACCAATCAGAATGGACACAAGTCTCCTCCAGAGCAGATTGTGGAGCCCCCTGCTGGGCTGTGCTGCCAGGCGATCCCCTCTTAGGCACTGGGTCCTGGTGAGATCTGACAGGTCTCAGCGTGAGCACTGATGAGCCCAACTAGCTGGCACAGAAGTGTTTTAATCTTTTAACAACAAATGTATCTATTCTACGCTGAATATCAGACCAGCATATGTCACAAGAGGAATGCTAGGAAATAGAAGTGAGTGCCATTTTTTTCAGTGTAGAAACATTTCAAAGGAAACAAATCTGGGGTATCAAGATGTCTGACCCATAACCAAAATCATTGACACTACTCAGAATTGGTTCCAACCTGCTATTCTTTCCAATGAGGCAAGAAGAAAGGATGTGAAGTAGTGACCCGGGGTCCCTCACCTGTGTGTAACACATGTTGTAAGGATTGGCAAATACAAGAAAAAATTGAGCAAGGCAAGAAACATAGCATACAACTCCATGAATTGTTTGCGCCATTCTCTGAGGGTCAAATGCAAGCTTGTTACTTGTGCTGAACCTTCATGTAGTGCTTCCGTATGGTTACCTACCCTCTTCTACTACTCACACAGCACAATGCCTACACCAGACATAGGCAGCCAAGCATGTAAATTATACTTTGAAAAATTGGAAGGCCCAGACTGGGGACATGTGGCTAACAGCTTTGTTTTTTGCTAAGTTGCAAAATAGCAGGGCTGTGCTCAGAACTGCAAGGTTCATCTGATGTCAGAGCATGCCGTGAACTCATCTGGCTTCAGGTTCAGTAGCAAAACCCAGATGGGCTGCAAACTGAACACCTCGGCCCTTCTGGGCAATGGAGAAAGGGCTATATGTACCACTCAGTTTCCTGTCTTATCTAATGGCTGCTGCTATGGTGAGTTGGAATCTGTGGTACTCTGGCTTTTTCCCAGCCTGCTGCAGACAGATGCAGGAATCCTTAACCCAGAGGTAAAGGATGGCTGTGAAACAAGAAGTCTGCCTGAATGTTAGCAAGTCCATGTTGCTTTGGTGAATGAGAAGGGGGACAGGGGGTAGTCACATGCTAAACCATCCCATTGATGGCAACGCGTATGTGTCTATATCTGTGTCACTGTTTTGTGCCTTTCGTTTGATTTGAAATGTGGAGGAGTGTCCCCTCATTGTTGTGGGTAAAGAAAAAGGGAACAGAGAAAATCCGCTTGTCTCTGTGAGTCATTTTCCTTATGTGTGATACAGCACGTAATGGTAGTCCCTGCCTCATGGGATTATCATGCAGTCAAGGTACTTTGAGCATATAACATGTTTAGTATTAAACATGTTTAGTCATTTGGTATCATGACTGTGAGGCATGGGTCCTGATCTCTGCTCAACCAGGAAGCCGCTGTGTGGCTTCAGAGAAGCCCCTCAGCTTCTCTGAGGCACAGGGCCCTCACGGTAAAAGGAGGATTGTAATGCTTGCCCCCACTGACTGAAGGACTTATTGCACAGATTTCTACTACAATCACTCTGGGGGAAAGTCCTTTGGAAGCTATAGAGTTCCAGGCAAGGGCCGAGTCTGAGTAGGTCTTATTTTAAAAGGCATTGATTGTGAAGAATAAGTTGTTATGATCTGGTTGCAGAAATAAGGTATGTAGAAGAATAAGAAGACTGTGTAAGAAGACAGTATGCGTGGAGAATGAATGGGAAAGAAAAGGTGGGCTAAAGGTATTCCAGTGAAGGTGGGACCTCCAGAGTGACCTCGGAGGGCTTGCTTGTGGGTGCTGTGGGACCAGCACTGGGATCTGAGGGAAGGGTAGTCACGCAATCAGCTGACGAGAGCCTGGTGACAGATTCAGAGACAGCCATGATTATGATGAAGATAACAAAGAGGTCACCCTGGTATTTATGAAGCCTGGGAGAGTGTGTACTTTTCCCAACATAGTCCTTGTCAAACTGTTGTGTCACAGGTTCTGTGTCTATAGCCTGCAGCTGAACTGTGACTGTGAGAGCAGAGGTTGGGGGTTTACCTTATTCATTACGGTATTCCCAGTGCAAAGAAAGAATAGGGATGGAGGGAAAGGAAGAAAAAAGGAAGGAAGGGAAA
>NW_006296221.1:2794079-2816021 GCF_000327345.1 Myotis davidii
TACCTGATAAGTGGCTTTGGAGATTCAGATTGGGGAGTAATTTTTAGAAGCCTTTTTAGTACAGAATTCCTGTATCCCTTCCGCTTCCCATGCACACATATGGGAAATATGTGACTTTCCCCCTTGATCCTGAAGCTCTCAGGAGCCAATCAGGAGCCCAGTCCAAGAGTAAGACGACTCTTCCCCTCAGAACATGAGCCACTGTTGTCTGCAAGTGTCTCCTTCACCAGCTGACATGTGAGCCCCATTGTGCAGAGCCATTGCTGCCAATTTGGTTGATAATCTGCAAATTAAAAATTCAATAAGTAGTTCCCAGAATCATTTTCAAAAGCTGGAACATAGAAATTAACATGTTAATAATAGGTGCACGGTGGGCTGGGTTGTCTGCTGTGGATTCTCATTGCTTTAATTTGGTATTACAAAAAGGCCACGGGATGCATCCCTTTAATTTTGCCACCCAGGGTGCTCTTAGGGGTATCTTGTAAGTATCGATGCAGGTAATGATATTGCACATGGATTTTGTGGAAACTTAGGTAGGAAATAAATAGGGTGCGGTAGGATTCATCAGAGTTCCTTTAATAACAAGGCCTCACATCTGGGCAGCACTTTTCTTCTTTAGCACCTTTTCAAATGGATCTTGCATATCTCCCAAGGAGCCTGGGAAGAAGCCGACGCCCGACATTTCTTCCTGTACCCATGTGGAGAGCATATGTCTGGAAGTGCATGACCTCACCTGATGGCTGGCGGGCGGTGAAGGCTCTTGATGGGAAGCGGGCTCTTTCCAGTCCTAGGTGGAGAGCTCTGCTGAGCTAACCACAAGCCCTGCTGCACTAACAGATTTCTACACAGGTTGCCCTAATGACTCAGGTGTAATCACATCAAGCTGGGATGCCTGGTCTAAATACCACTCCGAGAGCAGCAAAGCTTCCAAAGACGTAGGTTCAAATCTCTGCTCCATCACAGTGACAAGACTTTGGACTTAAATATTCTAAAACTTCAGGTGCCTCATTTAAATGATGGAAATAATGGCAACAACCCCCAGCCCTAGCTGATTTAGCTCAGTGGCTAGAGTGTAGGCCTGAGGACTGAAGGGTCCTGAGTTCAAATTCATTCAAGGGCATGTACCTTGATTGCAGGTTCCTCCCCAGCCCATAGATGTGTTTCTCTCACATTGATATTTCTCTCTGTCTTTCCCTCTTTTCTACTCTCTCTAAAAATCAATGGAAAAATACCCTAGGGTGAGGATTAAAGAAAAATAATGGCCCCATTGGGTCAGGGTCAGGAGGAAAGCAGAGAGGATGTGTGAGAAGGTATTCCATGGATATTCATTGTGAATCCCAGCATTTGATGTTGAATATGTGTGGAGGGAGGTATCCTATCTAATAAAAGAGTAATATGCAAATTAACCCTCACTCTGCGACAAAGATAGCGGCACCCATAGTGGCCGGGGCAGGACACTGGTGGCATCATCCCGGCAATGTGAGCCCAGCAGGCATCGCTGCAGTGACCCGTGAGCAGGCAAGCGTGGCCCACAGACAGCACCCAGCAGGGCCTGCTTGCCAGTCACCCTGGCGAACCTTGAGCAGGCAAGCACAGCCTGCAGGCAGCACCTAGCACTGCCTGCTTGCCCATTGCCATGGTGACCCGTGAGCAGGCTAGCATGCCTGCAGACAGCACCCAGCAGGGCCTAATGCCCATCACTGTGGCGACTTGCAAGCAGGCAAGTGCAGCCCCCAGGCAGCACCCAGAAGGCAGCACCCAGCAGGGCCTGCTTGCCCATTGCCATGGTGTGGAGCAGGCAGGCCCCACAGAGAGCAGAGAACCACGGGGAGTGGGCCCAAGCCGTCAATAGGACATCCCCTGAGGGTTCCCAGATTGGAGAGGGTGCAGGTCTAATTTTGTGCACCAAGCCTCTAGTCCTATATAATAAAGAGATACTATGCAAATTGACCATCACACCCTCACACAAGATGGCCACCCCCATGTGGTTACAAGATGGCCACCACAAGATGGCTGGCAGGGTAGGGCAGTTAGGGGTGACCAAGCCAGCAGGGGAGGGCAATTGGGGGTGACCAGACCTGCAGGGGAGGGCAGTTAGGGGCAGCCAGGCGTGCAGGGGAAGGCAGTTGGGAGTGACAAGGCCAGCAGGGAAGGGCAGTTGGAGATGATCAGGCCAGCAAGGTAGGGCAGTTGGGGGCAATAGGGCTGGCAGGGGAGCAGTTAGGCATTGATCAAGCTGGCAGGGGAGTGGATATGGGGTGATCAGGCTAGCAGGCAGTCGAGCGGTTGGGAGCCAGCAATCCTGGATTGTGAGAAGGATGTCCGACTGCCGGTTTAGGCCCGATCCCACAGGGCAGTCGGACAGCCCCCAAGGGGTCCCTGATTGGAGAGGGTACAGGCTGGCTGAGGTGCACACCCCCCTCCCAGGGCATGAATTTCGTGCATCGGGCCTCTAGTCTAAAATGAAAGATACATAAAACAAACTTTAGTCTGTTGGCCATATGGTAGCCACTACCCCTATGTGGCTATTCTCATGACATTGATTACACGTGCAGTGAAAAAGGTAGCTCTTCTGCCTCCCTCCCCACATGTTCAGCTTCTAGTAGCTACGTGAGGCTGGTGGCTCCCATACTGGGCAGAGTATCTGCAGAGAACATTTCCATCATTGCAGAAAGCTCTCCTGGGTATCACTGCCCTCAAGGAAAAGACCTCAGAAACAGGGGAGATGCCATGCGAAGTCTAGACTCCCCGTTGCCATAAGAGGAGGTGAGCAGGAAGACCTGGGCCAGTGGGTGCCACTTCCTAGGGTTCTTGCTGTTTGCTTAACGGCTATGCAAATGGTGCGCGAGCAACCCAGGGAGGTGCGCCAAAGGGGCCCACTCCAGAACATCCTGCTGATAATTGCGTGGAGCACTGAAAATGGTGGGTAATTTCCTCTCAGGTGCCCGTTCTCCACGCCTGTTTGGCATGCTTTATTGCCGGGTGGATTTACACTCTGCATTTGCCATAAAAACTGTTTCCAAAAGAAACAAGAAGCGTGGCAAGATAAAAAGCGATATAAAAGGCTATTTTGTGATTTATTTATGTCAAATTTATGGAAGATGACAGGAGGCATTACAGTTCTAAAATTAGTTGTCACAGCCAGGCTATAAATCCTGCAGGACAGAAGAATGGGTTAGGCACCAGGACCCCTGGGTCTGTGAGGAGCCCAGGGAAGTCCAGACTAGGCCAGGGATTTCTGAAATCCTCCACAGAGGGGCTGGTCCATCCATCCAGCTAAGAAGCTGACACTTACCAGCTAATGCTTATTGGATGCTTGCTTATGTTTTAAGCACGTTCCCTTTATAATCTCATTTAATTCCCACCGGCTCTCTTTTACTCATTTTATAGCTGTAGAAACTCAGTACGTATTCTGCACCAGCAGGCGCAGTGAATAAGGGGTGAAGCCAGAATAAGGTGGAGGCTGATTGGAATATGTCTGTTATGCATTCGCTACAGATTAAAACTCATTCATGGTCCACAAACATTTATTGAGCACCCTCTAGGTGCCAGAGTTAGCGCTAAGCATGGGTGGTATACTACTAGCAAGGATAAACTATGGCTCCTGCCACTGATGAATTTTTATTCTAGCAAATGATTGAAATTATATTAGACAAGAAAACACAAGCAATTTTGATATTAGACTCTCAAAGTGATGCAGTCTAGATATGCATGGAGTTCACTAGAATGACAGGGGAACATAGGTTTGCTTCCAATAAGAGAACATGGAAGAGCTTCATGAGATGAAGAATAATAGATGGGCCCTGGACAATCAGAGATGGAAACAAGGATGGACCAACTCACCTCCCCTTGGCTTAGGATGTGAGTTCTCTTATTTTCCCAGGAAATGAGCTGGCAGGGCACTAAAATCCTTGTTTGTTTGGGGAGTAGTATTTTCAAGAAGTAAGAGGAGGAAGATTAAATATTTTCTCCAATTAAAAACTGTAGTTTTAGACCAGAGAAAGACCATTGAAACCCTCTTGTCACTTTGGCCTCCAGCCAGCACTCTGCTTCTCCAGCCACTCTTTTCTGCTTTCCTTTAAGCTCCCCTATTTGCTCAGTCCTTACAGGTTGGTGTCTCCCCTTCTTCCCCACAGGCATCCTCTTTAGCCTTCTCCCTTTTTTATTCTAGACACTGTGTGCTTGAGCTCATCTACTCATGTGACTCCAATTCCCAAAGCATTTTCTGATGACTCCCAAATCTATAACACTTTCCCTAACTTCTCTCTTGAGCTTCAGAATATATATATATATACCTGTCTGCTAAACATTGTACCTGAATAGTCTATAAATACATTGGACTTGCTCAACATGTGCCAAACAGGTGTTTATTCCCCACCACTGTTAGAGAAACCATGGGCTATTACTTCAGCCAAAATGCCTGGAACCATTCTTGGCTGTCCTTTCTCTTGTCAACCAGTTCTTAATGTGTCTTAAGTGTGCCTCCACTCCTCACTATGCCCTTGGTAATTAATAGATGTTGCTAATATTAGAGGAGTGGTAAAGAGCACAGATTCTAGAGATGGAGGGTATAGATTTGAATCCTGGCCCCATAACTCAAGTTTCTAATTCTCTTTGCTCCTTGGTTTCCTCACCTCTAAAATTGAGGCAAAACATAATACCTACCTCTTAAATTGTTGGCAGGATTTACTGCATAATAGAAGAGTGCCCAGCACCTGTAAACATGATTTAAGTTTTTGCCATTCTAATTGAACAGTTTTGGACTGAATATTGTGCCATAAGCAATTTACATTTCTCTTATGGAATTTCCACTATAGGGATTGTTTGTTAGTCCCATTTTGCAGAGGAGAAAATTGAGTCTTCAAGAAGGGAAATAAGTCACACATCTGGTGAGTAACAAAACCAGCATTCTAACCCATTACTGACTGGCTCTTACCCACTTGTGCCCTTACCCACAATGTTTTCTGGATTTTCCCTATAAAGCCCTTCTAACTGGCTCCTGGCTCCCCACGTTGCCTCCCTTTAATGTCTTCTCCACATGGCTGCTTGACCACATTATAAAGAGCACTTGTTTTAAGGAGATAAAGGCATAAAAATCTTTAATATTTCTTCCTTAACTAGCCTCACTCTAGCCCCACTCTAGTGCTTTGACTATCTCTTCGGCCAACGTTCCAAGAGTGTTCACAAGTAAACGCAGAAATGCCAGGGTTCATAAATGCAATTATGTGGTTAGTAGGGACTTACTGTTATGGCCACACATTTATGGACAGTTAAGCTGCCCGGAGGGGGCTGGGAAATGTATCCACATCCCTACAGAGCTTCAGTCAAGCTTCTGCCTCCATGCGGCCCCTCCATTCTTCCAGCGTTTTCCACCCCCACCAAGAGAGGATCCCTCTTATTGCAAATGAACTGTGAGGCTTAACTAATGATTATAAAGGGCTTACAGGTGCTGGAGGACAAAGGCATGACTAAAATACGCATGTAATATAAATCATATGTGGATAAAGAGAGACAAGTGAATTAGATCAGCCAAAGGTCACTCATTTGCTCGGCTGGGCACTCTGAAAGTTCATCCAGGATTGTTTCTTGCCAGGAGTGAATGGATTTGAAAGTAAAGATTTTCAATGGTGTTTTGCTCACAAAAGTTTCCCGCGGTGGGTAAAGAATGATATTGCTCATGGTAATAGCAGCGAGAGAGACTAGTGAGGGAGAATAATTGGAAAAAATGAATGTCTTTTGCTATTTTCCTTTGACGAACCATCATAAAAGACCTTGGGGTTTAGCGCCAGGTCCCGGTTTCTTGAGCTGTGTTCTAGAAACTGACCGATTGTGGTTTCTCGCCGGGTCTCCACCAAGTTTGCATCACAAAATGTGACTTTGCAGTCAGATGGCCCCCATCTGAAAGGAACCGGGGAGATGCCAAGTGCTATTCAAAAAATCTCAATTTTCAAATATACCTTGCAGCTTATTCCTGGTGAGAAACACTCCCCCCCCCCAACCTCCCCCCACACACACCCCATGGGCATGCTAAGTGTTGTGCCGAGAAAAAAGGTGGAGAGTGTTCTTTGGAGGGAAAGAAAATTTTGCAGCAAGGAGCTCAAGTCCCTGAAGCTTAAGAGGCCTCCCCCGCTTTTTTTTTTTTTTTTTTTTTTTTTTTTAGTGTTTCTTGCTGTGCAGCTTTCCTGTGGGCTCAGGTAGCAATAGGAGACAATTGAAATGGGAGACATAAAAGACCCAGACTAATGGCTGTTGTGTTTATCACCTCCCCCATTTGAGCTCCGGTCAATGTTATAATCTATACATGCAGGTGCCCAGCAGGCCTTATGGACCCAGTGGACCAAGTTCATGCAGTGAGCTCTGGGCAAACAGGAGTCTTGCACTGACATTCAGAATTGCTCAGAGACAGACAAATATCTTTCTGGCTAGGAAAAGCTGACCCCAAGTTCCAACACCTGCTTGGATTTGGGAGTTGGGACACTGATGGCTTTGAACCTGGTGCTCTTACCAGAAAATTGTTTCAGGAAATCCTTCCCGTCTCTCTTTCTTTTCTTTAAAATGAATGTTGGCCTGTCAGAATGGCTGTCCTCAAAAAGACAAGAAACAAGTGTTGATGAAGATGTGGAGAACAGCAAACCCTTGTGCACTGTGGGCGGGATTGTGAATTGGTGAAGGCACTATGGACAACAGTATGGAGGTTCCACACAAAAAATTAAAAATAGAACTACCATACAAGTCAGCAATTTCAGTTCAGGGCATTCATCTGAGGAAAACAAAAGCGCTCATTCAAAAAGATATATGTACCCCTATTTCACTGCAGCATTATTTACAATAGCCATGATATGGAAGCAAGCTAGGTGTCCACCCACAGAGGAATTAATAAAGAAGATGTGGTAAATAGATATATAATGTAATATTACTCGGCCATAGGAAAGAATGAAATCTTGCTATTTGGGACAATATGGATAGACCTAGGGGGTGTTATGCTAAGTGAAATCAGTCAAAGACAAATACTGTATCATTTCACTTATATGTGGAATCTAAAAAACTAAACAAATGAACAAACAAAACAGACTCATAGATACTAGGAATAAACTTGTTGTCAATGGAGGGTTGGGTGATGGCAGGGTTGCGGGGGAGGGGCAAAAAGGTAAAGGGGATTATAATGTAACTAGGTCATGAGGATGCAATATACAACGTAGGAATACATACAATAATATTGCAGTAACTTTGTATGAAGATAGATGGGTACTGCACTTCTCATAGTGATCACTTCATAAGGTATATAAATAATCACTATGTTGTACAACTGAAACTATTATAATATTGTATGTCAGCTGTACTTTAATTAAAAAGAACTTTATAGCTTTGGTCAGTGTGGTTCAGTTGATGTGGCGTTGTGCGTTGTCCCATGCACGAAAATGTTGCTGGTTCAATTCCTGGTCAGGGCACATGCCAGGGTTGTGGGCTTGACCCCCCAGTAGGGGGCGTGCAGGAGGAAGCTGATCTATGTTGCTCTCTCACATTGATGTTTCTCTCT
Organism: Myotis davidii; assembly: GCF_000327345.1. NCBI lineage: Eukaryota > Metazoa > Chordata > Mammalia > Chiroptera > Vespertilionidae > Myotis > Myotis davidii. Next base: position 2,801,617 of record NW_006296221.1, read on the forward strand.
GTGTGTCCCTCTCCCTTCCTCTCTCTCTCAAAAACAATAAAAATATTTTTTAAAAAGACCTTTACATTCCAGAATGAAAAACAAGAAATAAAATGAAGGTGTTGGGCCAGGTGACCTCATGATCCTAACATTCTATGTTTGGGTGACTAATCCAGGTTCAGTCTCTTTCAGTGATGTTTTTCTTCCACCCACAACATACAACACAATTTGACAATTGTGGCCAAGTGGCTATTCAGATTTTCTGGCCCACTGTATTTTATCTAGAAGAGAAATCACCCCCTTGTTCCTTATGCTTTCTTATTGGTGTCTGTAAAAATGAGAAAGACTGTGAAGATGGGCCCATTTGCTCTTCTCAGCAGGTTTGCTGTTTGATTTCTTCCCCTTGAGCCCTTCTCTCACCGGCCGGAAGGGTTTGATTTAGTTGGAAATGGCACCTAACAGTGCAAATGCTCATTATCTTGATTGGTCATGATCCTCGCACCCATTTCTTTGCCCAAAGCCCTCAAAACAGCCTATTAGTTAAAGTATTCACTTGGACACCTTCCGGGCTGGTGTCACTGCGTGGGGAAGAGGAAGATTTGGGAAGAGACCTGTGCGATAAGCATCTTGTCCCTGCTTGACAAGCGCAGGAGCCTTAGGCTAGGAAGAGAAGGTGGCCACTAATGCCTGTCCCAATTGCCACAGTGAAAAAGGTCAGTTCTTGCGGTTATAATGCAATCACAGGTGACGTGGGAGGGTGGCAGACAGTGGGTCCTGGGTGTCCTGTGTTGCCCTGGGAATTGGATTCATGCTGAAATCACCCACACGTGTTCTAAGCTTTCATAGGAAGATATTGTGGGTGGGGGTGATCAGATGGCCGGTTTCCCCAGTAGGTTCTGAACATACAGCGGAACCCCCTGAAGATTTCCTGATACCCTACAATTTCTACAGAAACATAAGGATGAATCAGGTGCTATTCTTTGCCTAGATCCCTGACACCCTCCACAGGTAGAAGGGCTGTGCCCTGAGCCTCTGGTGAGGCGACTCGGACCTTCTTTCACATTTGTGAAATTTTGATCAGAGGGGAAATTAAATTGAAATTGCTGTTCTGTCATCAGAGCTTCAGCTATGGTGGCAGATGTTTTATGGAGAGATAGTATTGTTATGAGATGAAAATAGTGAAATGGCGTGACTACTCCTTCCCTGACATTATCATTAGCTGCCTGACCTGTGATTATTTTTTAGAGCACTGTCCAGAACAACTACACACACATCTTTTCAGCCATCTTTTTGCTTTTACCTCTCACAGGTAGACTTAGATAAATTAAAATATGGAGACACCATTAATGCAACTATTCCCGAAATATTCCTTGTTAACTAACTACATGAGAGTACTCCCTGGTCAGATGGATTTGTCTCACTACCGTTGTTTTGCCCTGTGCATATAAGCCCACGAGTCCTCCAGGTTCCTAGGTAACTTGGAAAGACTTACTTTCATGACACTTAATTTCGTTATGAATTTAGGCAGATTAAGGGGAACTTGGAGCCTCAGGCGCTGTAACGATGGGACTACTCTCACCCCAGGTGGAGGTAACAGCTAGTTGAGCATGCTCGTTAAATCTTACACACCTGCAGGACACGCCACGCAATTCACGCTGATGAGGCTCTCTGCCAGAAATAATGATGACTTCACTCCTTTTTGCTTTTAGTCGTTTTCACAGGATAAGTGCATTAGGCTCAACAGGGCGTCATACGGGATACTTGACCAAGGCCTGCCCTGCGTAACTCAAGTAGACTTGTAGGTTTTACTCATGCCTGCTTCTCAAATCAGGAGCTAGTGTTTGCCAGCACACTCTTATAGGTCAAACTAGCTATAGATTACTTACTTTTTATGTTCTGAATAAGGGTTTAAGGGTTTCTTGATAATATCTTGGAACTATTGACATTGTAGGCCACATACTACTCCTTTTGAGGGAGGGGTGCTGTCTTGTGCATTGTAGGATGTTTAGCAGCATCCCTGACCCCTGTGTACTAGATACCAGTTGCATCCTGCCCCATATCCGCACCCCATGGAGTCACAACTAAAATTATCCACACCCCCCCCCCCCCCCAAAACAAATGTCCCCTGAGGGACAGAATCACTACTGCTCTAGAGACATTTTGACATAAAAGGATGAGAATTTAGGCCTTCATATCTAAAACCAAGGCTGAATCTATCGGGCCACTTATTGGGAGATTTCAAATCAGTTTTTAAAGGTTAGCCTAGATTGCTACCTGATTCAACACAGCAGGAAAAATCATACTATGTAGCTTGTGAAGTGACTATAATTTATTAGCTCATTAGTCAGGCCGGGAAATAGCCATTTTGAGCCCTTGCCCAGGCTGACCAAGCTTATAGGCTGAGGTGCTGTTTTGCAGACTCAAGGCCTCCCCTCCGCTGTTGGGCTCTCCTTGTAGGAGCTCCCTGGGCTTACCATGGCCTGGCACACTGACCAATAAGCAGCCTGAACTTCTGCATCTAAGGATTGGAGACCTGCTGCTGCCATGACCGTCCAGCTAATATAGAGGCTCTGGTCTATGAATGAGAAGGACAAAGACGTGCTGATTGAAGTGTCCATGGATCCACAGTCTTTTGAAGGTTTAAAAGGGCAGCAAGAGTCACTGCACTCACTGTTGACATCTTTGCAAATGACTGCGCTGAAGGCAGGGAGAGTGATTTTTCCCTAAAGCCACACTGTCACCACTGAAGAAACAGGGAGGATCCTCCATGAGGAATCCCTTACTCTCCTCACCGTATCTCATCACCATCTGCTCTGGAGTTAAAAGCCATACCGGCCCATAGAGGAGCTTTTTCCATATGGGGGTGTGTCATGCACATTCTAACGCCACAATCATGACTGAAATATGCAAGAAGGGCACATTTCATTTTACCTTGGACTTGATGCCTGCAAATGATGTGGAGACTGGGCAGCCAATTCAAATGTCCTGATGGATTTTTATGGGACCAGGTGTTCACTTCATTGCCTGCTTCGTTCTCTGTCAGCAGAGAGCCCCTCCTCATGTTGAGTCCGTTGAAGAGGGCCATATGGTGGGCACTGCCTCCCCTCCATCCATGCGGTCACATTTGCATTCATCCTCTGATGAGACAGTAAAGGGGAGATGCCTTCCCTGGGGCCGACATCCCTGTGCGTGGAGCAGAACTGAATATAGAGGTATAGGTGTCATTTTTTTTTTGTAAACAAATCAAGGGTACTTGCTAAAGTCATTTATGTTCATACTGAAGTTCTAGGATATGTTCCAAATTCTGCTCCTTTTGTCAATAGGAATGAGCCCTTTGGGGATAAATCAAACTAATAAATATACTCTTTTAATAGAAGTTAAGGCAATTGGGATTCTGTTTGGGTATATCTCCACCTACATTTATTTTCTACCCTTCCTTGGTAATAAGGACATATGAACCTATTTTTATTCTATGTCTGAGTCCATGCTAAAGACAATTCTGTTTCATAAATACCTTTAAGTCTCTTCTAGAAGTAATTTTACTATAGACATTACAAGCATATAAACATTGTTTTCTGTGAGCCCCTTTTCATTAGCTCTACTTTATTTCTACTAGCTGTTTTCCATTAGCTGTGTTTTCTATAACAACATAGAAATATGTTTTCTTATAGAAAGTGCTATAAGTTATATTCACAAACATAGGTATGCATTGATATCCATATAAGACCATTTCTTTGAAAACTGTCCTGCACTTGAGCACAATGGACACCATTAAATGAATTGTCAGAGTAGATTTCAGTTGATACATATAATTTTACTTAAAATGAAGTAGAAAATTTACAAGGTAAAGAAAAATTCTGAGTTTTCATATTGAAAACTATGTTTCGGCCCCAGGTTCATATCTAATTTTTGCTATGAATTTGTAGTTGGTCTGCAGTCAAGTTATATTCTGTTTTTCACATCAACATACCAATTTACAAGTTCATCTTACAGGGATATTTTTGGCAAATTTATAAGGATTTCAGGGGATTATTTTTCTATAGGTATGCTCATATTTCTATTATAACTATTATTCTACACACAGTAAAAACGGGCAGTAAGCAAAATCATTATTGTTAAAATAATCTAGTACTTGGAACTTAATTCAAACTTGAACTGAATGAAATTAAATCATTTTTACTTTACAAATACAATTAAACAAACATTACTTTCCATGCTTCCCAAAGATAACTGTTTCTGAGGCTATGGAAAGTTGTTGTTTCACATCCTTTGACTTTTCTTATTTGCAGTGTCCTCATTTAAATACATAGCCAGGAATGGCATGCTAGCAACTATGTATATAATTGCAAACCCAGTATAAATTTTGGGCCCCAATGGACAGTATAACCAACCTGTACTCAGGTATCCCTCTATCATTTTGTTAAAGTTCCAAATTCTCCCCATATTGGTAATTCATATTCTTTGAAGACCAGAAGGAACTGATTCTAATATGAACCTGGGGTGTGTGCATGCATACACACACACACACACACACACACACACACATACACACACACACTGAGCAAATAATCACTATATGTGGATACAGAACAGCTCTATCTCCCCATCGGCCAGCCCCACCCTGATCTGCCCCCCCCACCAGCCTGTTCAGGGGCAGGACCAGCTGGCCAACTTCCTGTGGCCCTCCCTGCCCCTTGCCGGCCAGGTCCCAATTGGTTCCAATTGGGGCGGGCCGGCCAGACACCACCCATGCATGAATTCGTGCACTGGGCCTCTAGTAAAATTATAAATATCACCTATAAATTGCTCTCTGTTCGTTATGCATATGTGGATATTTATATAAAAGAATGCTCCTTTAGTCGGCTTTTTCCTCTCTATAGCATTTATCATTGCTTCACATTGCTCTCTCTCCCCCATCAGATTGGGCAGGAATTTTGTTTTCTTTGCTATGATATGCTCAGGACCTAGAATGGTGCCTGAGGTGCTCTAGACACGTAGCAAACATGGAGAGCAAGTGAATGAATGATTATATAGATGATGGATCTTAAATACAATTTAGAATGTATCTGATTCAATACCTTCTTTATACAGATACAGAAATTAGGCTAAGGATGGCTTATTAAATTGATTTGCATTCCATTCATTTATTATTCAATCCTCTTGTTCAACCATCACATATTTATTGAATACCTACTACTTCCGAACATATTATTAACTGATGACAGTACCAAAAAAATAAATAAAACTGAGACCCTGTCTTAAGGGAGGCCAATCTTAGCAGAAACATAGTGACTCTATGGACATCTCTATACTTTGGGGAGAGGAGCAAGAAATGGTGACATGTGCAAGTGGAGTGTTTAGACAGAAGAAAGCAAGTGATGATGAACATGAAGGAGGTTATAGGCAGAGGATGAGCACCTGCCAAGACTTGGGGGCAGGAAATGATGTGGCCCATTTTAGGAACTCAGGTAATTCAGCATGAAGAGCACATGGAATAACTTGGGGAGAGAGAACACTTGTGGTTAGGGTATGGGCTCTGGAGTCAAGATGCCTAGATTCAAACCCTTACCTTATTGTTTGGAGTTCTGTATCTTTGAGCAACTTGAGCTCTCAATGTCTTGATTTCCTTATCTGTAAAATGGAAATCATAGAACTTCCCTCTATGATAATTTGGAGCATAGTTTAAAAGAAATACCATTGTGCTTTATATATAAGAGGAGCTTAACAACAGCTTGGGCCTAGTTTTATCATTATTACAATTAGATGCAAGACAATTTGGCAAGGTTGGTTAGGTGAGACTGTAAAGAACTTGGCATTTGAATTTTATTCTGTATGTATTGGACACCCATGAAATGACTGTGAGTCAGAGAGGGAAATGTTTGGATTTTATTTTAGATTGATGGCCAAACAGAGGAAAGCCTTCCAAGAGGAGGGACTGAAGGATTGAAAGCTGCTTGGAGGATGTCATTGGGCAATGGCATTGGGAGTGGAGAGAAGGCAGAGCCTCTGGAGAGAATTCCCAGCCTGGACAACTGTGGGCTTCAAACAAGGGTATTCACCAAGAGCCTGGATAGAGGAACATTAGCATCTTTAGAGATTGCTTGGGAGCACATTACAATGTAGAGCTTAGCTTCTCAGAGCATGACCCATGGGCTGACAGCATCCCATGGGAGTTTGTTAGAAATTCAGAATGTCCAGTCTTTGCCCTGGACCCTCTGAATCAAAATTTGCATGTAGTCAGATCCCCAGGCAATGAGCATGCATATTAAAGTTAGAAAAGCACTGGCCTGCAGCTGGTTTTACAAACTCCGCCCCCCTGACCAAATCTGTCATTGATGTTTTTAGCCTGTGTGCTAAGAATGGCTTTCACTTTAAAATATATATATATATTTTATTTGATTTTGTTCCATCACCATTTATCCCCTCTATGCCCTCTTCCACCTCCACCTTCAACTTTGGCTCAATCCCTCCACCACTCCCCCCGACCCCCTCCCCCAGCTATCAGTCTGCTCTCTATTATCAGCCTGCTCACTATCTATGAGTCTGTCTCTGATTTGCTTGGCTGTTCAGTTTGTTCATTAAATTCAACTTATGAGTGAAATCATATGGCACTTGTTGATTGAATGCCAGACAATGTTTATGGACATGTGTTCTCAGGGGGTGGGTGAGAAGTTGCCACAGAGAATGGAAGACCCACGGACTGGTAATACTTACCATGTGACTCTTTACAGAGAGTTTTCTGGCCTCTGACCTAGAGAAGAGACTTAAAAGTTAGGAAGATCTGGGTGCTAGTCCTACCAGTGTTTTTACCAACACATAGTTAGTGACTTAAGTCTTTGTGCTCCAAGGTTTCCTTCTTGTACAGTGAAGTTATAATTTGTACCCGATGGGACCATCAAAATAAATAGAATAATGTATGTGTTGTGCTTATCCCAAAGCCCAACACTGGGGAAGTGCTCAGCACACATTGGCTGTTAGTACCCAGAAGTGTTAACTGATGGCCATGGCACGCCCCAGGTCTTTGCTTTAATGCTGCCTCTTTCTCAGCAGATTCCTTTCGGGCATGTCTCACTCGGCTGCTACCTTCAGCTGCCACATCCGCTCTCAGTTACCTTGATTTCTGCCCTTGTTATCTAACTGATTTTAGAGGAATGCCTAGCAATAAAGAAAATTGTTCCTTTATATCAGTAGTTAGGCCTGTCATGAATAACGATATTAATAACTAATAACCTACAATGTGATTAGATATTCGGGAGTCATTTATTTTGATAGTTTTATGCCATCATAATGATTTTGTTTGTTATTCATTGTAACTCTACTTTCAAGGCATAAATCAATGTTGTTTTATATTCTGGGCAGATGCTGTGTGTATTTTCAGAGGTTTGCCAGGGTGAAGAATTAACAGTTATTAACAGTAACACAAGCATGGGGTGTTCTGAACAGATTTTAAAAGCATCAATAAAGAAATCACTGCCACAGATATTTTTTTCCCATTTTGAGGGAAAGCTGCAAATAACCACGCTGGTATTTAGTACTTGGACCTAGATTTGAAATTAAATTGAATGCGCATAAACATATTTGTTATCTCTCCACTGAAGTATAACATTTTCTCAAAAGAAATACATATATTGTTTCTAAGAAAATGGGATGTTCCTGCCTTTTCACCTCTGCCTTTTCTTATTAGCCACACTCTGATATCTCTTCTAGCAAATACTGATATCCAGGAAGCTCAGTGCAAAGAGCAAGACCACAGCGAACTTGAGAATTTATGTGCTGTGACTTCCTGGTTGTGAATATGATATTTGGGCTGTAGTGTTAAGTATCAGATAATTTCCTCAGATCTTCAATTATTGTGAATTTCCTCTCTTCGTACAGACTTTAAGAGTTAGAAAATACAGAAACTGACTCAGATTTCTCACAAGCTGTAATTATTACAAATGAAAAAGAATACAATATTGCCTCTTAATATGAAGCAATCTATTTATTCACAACTTTGCAAAGATGGATATATATGTTTTCTATTTATATTCTTAATGTCCATCTTATTTTGCATTGTAGATCAATAAACATAATATTTTAGATTGGCATTGACTAGAATTATGCTAAAATTATGTAATTATTGAGAATATTTTTAAAAAATATATTTTTATTGATTTCACAGATAAATGGACAGGGAGAAGAGATAGAAACATCAATGATGAGGGAAAATCATTGATCAGGCTACCTCCTGCATGTACTCTACTGGGATGGAGGTGCAAGCCAGGCATGTGCCCTAACTGGGAATCAGACCCTAACCTCCTGTTTCATAGGTTGACACTCAACCATTGAGCCACAACAACCAGGCTTATAGAGAATATTTTAAACTTTCATTTATACTTCGTCAGATACATTACTAGTATATGTGAGCTCTTCCTAGACCTTAAGTTGTAAAACCATGTAGAAGAAATCTCTAGAATTCATTTATGTGAAAGTATATTACATTTGAATTACTAAAGTACAAAATTGTCCCAAAAGCCTTTATAATAACCATTGCACTCTCTCTCTCTCTCTCTCTCTCTCTCTCTCTCTCTCTCTCTCTCTCATCATTGGGAAAGTTCAGGGTTATTAGTAAATATGCAATATATATGAAAATTGGGGATATTCCCACTATTAGCATTACTAAATAGCTAAAGTGGAAACAGTAAGCACACTTATTATCTGTATCTCATTTAATTTAGTATGGTTAACTTGTTATGGAGATCTAATTGTCCCATGCTTTTCCTCCCCATCCTAGAAATACTAACATAGTAAAACATTGACAATGCAAATTTCAGCTTGGTTGAGAAAGGTAGCCAGCAGCCATAAGGAATTCAGACTCTTGGCTGTGAAGTTGCTATGAACAGTTAGAAAAAAAATTCCTGACTGGGGAGTTAGGTGGATAAGTGAGGATATGGTGGAAAAAGAAAACAAAAAGCCAGATTTCAAAGGAAATTTAATTGAATATTTCTTACTGGACAGTGTAGTCTTCTGAAAAACCTTAGTAACAATGAATGTGTTGTTCTAATTTGAAGCACTTTTATCACAGAGTTGCCTGGAATACCGTTGTATATTTCCACATGTGACAATGTAGCCTTGTGTTTTCTTCCTGGCACAATGCTCTTAGACTTTCCAACTTTGGACAGTGAAGTTGTTTGACGACTTGAATCCATTATAAAATGGCCACTCCTTCTTTGTTACTGAGTATTCCATCTGCGGATATTAGCCATGACATAGTCCTGAAAATGGAAACAACAGGTCATACAATGCAATGTTCAGGGAAATGAAATCCTGGCTACATCACTGGGGCCATTACTCTGTACTTTAATGATTGCATAATCTTTAATGCATAGACTGGCTGTTAGAATAAAGGCAAGGGGCTGATCAGTCAAACACCTGCATCTAATGCCTGCAGAATTGTGTACTCTTTATGGTCAGGGCCAAATCAACGTGGTCCCATAACAAAGTTCTCTCTGTTTCTGTAATATCATAACACTTTGTTTTGGGTGTCTACTCAGAGGTTTATTCCAAAGGAGCAGCAGGGAGTTACTTAGAAATGCTAGAGAGCGGCATTGCAATTACAGCTGCCACAGATCGGCACTGACCAAACATGCCTTTGGAAAAGTACCATCATATTTCTTTTATGCACTTAATGAGTGCCTGCCCGATCCATTTAGCTTGTGACCTGCTTGGAAAAGCTCATAAGAGAGGAACGTGTTTTCTTCTAGTCCTGCTTAGTTCCATTTTCTTACTTACTACTTTTAGGAAGAGAGCTGAGATTATTATGTCACACTAAGTTACAGCCAACTTTAATGTGGCCCAGTAAGTAGGTAGGCAGTAGGGAAGAATGCAAGGTTATCTATCAGATTTTCACATAATGCATAGGAATTTGCTTATCTGTAAGGATTTCTGCAGGACACAAATCTACACAGATTTGCTTAATGAAGGGATGCTAATGAAGGGACTACTTATAGAAGTGTGACCATGTAAAGAGAACAGATACACAGGTTAGGGCACCAGCAAAAGCTGAAAATCTTCAGAGAGAAGTGACTTATCATGAAGCTAATCAAGCTAATATTCCTTAGGGTTCCTCACATCATACAGACAGACTCCTTCCAAGGCCGTGAGAGGGACCATCAGTATGTTCTCATGGTCATGTCTTTTTAAATAAAATGTCCACATTTAATTATGCAAGTTGTGGAGTCCTTACAACTTCGATAGCACAATTTTGTATTTGCACTCTAAAATCAGTTGTTGTTTTTTCCTAATAGTAGATTTTGAGAAGAATAAAATGCCACATGGTGTTTAAATTGTATTGCAGACTTTGGTTTGTACAACAGCCTCATTCAGAACAAGTAACAGAACACAGAGCATGACCATGGGCCAGTGGGTCCCAGGCGGTACATCGTGACGGGAGAGTGGAAGGAAGTGACCATGAGTTATAAACAGAATTGTTCAATCCACAGACACTTTCCAGACAAGAAACTACATTTCGTCCTGAGCTTTCATTAATAGCTGTTCAAATATTTACACATATTACTGATGAATGAATATGAATGTTAGACTCCTGAAGCTTTGTCTTGGAAATGAAAGTAATGGCTTTTCTGGGGGGGGGGGGTTGCAGAGGGAAAAGCAGTTTTTTTTCCTGAATGGGTTCTAGATTGAGATGCTGAAAATTACTCAATTAATAAACTGAGGCAGTTAGAGCGGGGTCATTAAACTCCAGCTTTTTCTCCTACACTCTGAGGTAGTTTTCTGGTGTCAGTCAAAAGGAGTCAGCTTTTCAGCTTCCCTGAGACAATCGCCCCATCATTGTATATATCCCACTATTCCTTATTTGGGATATAGATGTTTCTCCAGGATCTAGCAAAAGTCTGGGATTTAGAGAGTGGAATGCATTTTGTTTATGTTTTGATCTTTACTTAAGAAGCACCATGATGTATTGATGGTAAAGAATCCTTTGATAATGTGTGTCACCATTTCTCATGTTCTTAGGTTTCTGTCCATCTCCCTTGCCTCATGTTCCAGACCTTGCTCTTTTATGTTTATTTTCTGGTAAAAATGAACAGCATGTAGTTCCTTGGAAGGGTTCCATGTAGGATTTTGTTTATGCTGTTCCCTCTGCCTGGCACACCCTTCCCGCTTCTAGTCACTCATCTAATTCCTACTCATTTTGATTCATACCAGCATCCCTTATAAGAAATCATCCTTGGTTCTCTGTATATCTTTATGTCAACATTCCCACATCACATATCACATCAAATCTGTGTGATCAACTTTGGCTTCTGGACCTTAGGGTTTTCTGAGTCAGGGAAAGTGTCTCATTCTTATTAGTATTCAGCATGTGCAGAATATGGCATGAAGCAGGTCATCAGTAAGTATTTGTTGAACTAAATACAGTTGTATAATTGTTAAAAAATGTGTTTTCTCCAGAGCAGGAACCACTGTAATCCTCAAGGTAGCTCTAGTGTCCTAGTTAAAACTTAGTCCAATGTGTAAAATTTAATTATCTCTCTCTGATTAATTGGCTCCTGAGATGACTTTTGGATTTTGCCTGTGCTTGGGGTAAAATTAGACCAGTGTCTGCTTTATCACACTAAGCTACCTGAAAGAGTAAGCTGTACTTTTTGTTAAGATTAAATTGCTGATTAGGTAATATCTTTTATATGAAATAGCAGAGAAGGGAAGTAACTCTGATTACCCCTCTCATGCCAAACTCAGAGTAAGTTGATAATGACAATGTCCATTATCATACTGGAGTCTCACACCTACTCTGTCATGCACTGAGAATAAGGGTCCTATTGTCATTTTTTAGACACAGATCAAATAATTTCCCCAAGGTAATCTTTCTGAAAGAAGCAGGAATTGAACCCTAGTCTTTCTGAGTCATGTCCAATGTTTTTTTTTACCCATCATTCCAAGATGTCTTGCAGCTCTGAGAGTGGGCTCCATCACGATCAGGTATTATTTTTACTTCCATGTGACCAATGCTTGCTACTTTATATAGCTTCATGCCACCTTGTACATTGGGCAAATGCTGGAAATTTTCATCAATTTAGTGAGAATCAGTTTTGGAGGTAGTATTGGAGAAGAAAGAGTCTAAAGAAGAGGAGGAGAAAGAAATGCTAGAGATTGATGATATATTCAATATGCAACTTCTCTTACGGCAAGAAAATAGACTCTTTTGAAGATAAGTTTCTCAGGGAAGATTTATATCAGGATTCTTAAAGATGCATGGACTATATACCTTTCTAAGAAGTGGATTGGAAATCCACTTTGGGTCTATACCTATGATGAGTCAATTTGCCAATGAAGTGTTTTGGGGTTGAACTATTTCCTATCTGCTTTTCTAAGTACCTGAGTGTTTTATACCTTGCCAGGCATCATCCATTTCAGAAGAGAGCACTTTTAAAATGGGTTTCTGTCTAAACTCAGTCACATTTTCAGTGCATGGTGAAATTCATTTGAATAATGCACTTATTTTCTATGTGCTTTCAGCAGCACTGTGCACAGGAAAAGAAAACAAGGCAGATTAGTAGGGTAGCTGCAAAGTGAAAAATAGGCATTCAAGTGAGTGATGGCTTGTGGTTGTTTTTATTCCCCCACCTCTTGTGGGCACTTCCCAAGGTTTCATTAATGGGGATGGGTGGCTCTTTTCCTTGGATCCAAATAAGGACACTGGGACACTTCACAATAAAAATTCTACGAAAAACAAACAAAACATCCCGAGATTTGCAAAGTCTAAAGAGGCCTGGGCAAATGGATTTCATTTGCTTAAAATGGTAGGGAGTTTGTTTACTGGAGTAAGTGTGAAGTATGTTGATAGCAGATGGAATGAGTGATCACATGACATATTTAAATAGTCTAAGGATAACCTCAATGTCCTGGTCAATGTTCCTTCTCTCGATTAATGCCAGTGCTAATTAACTGGCACAAGTGTTTCTAGCCATATGGGGGATGTTGCTGAAAACTGGCAGCCACTACCTGTATGTAATTTAGTGCTTTGCTTGGTGCATTGGGACTTCCATAATGGAACAGCACAGCACAGAGAGAATGGTGGTTGCAAGTGTCATGCATGATGTTTCTTTTGTTTCTCTTGTGCACCTCATGCCAAACGTGTTTGAAACAGTAGAAATTGTGTTGACTTTTTTGCGGGATAAGTGAGGCTGTACTTGGTCCCTACCTGAATGAGGGCACCTTGTGCCTCTGAGTGGTCTATTAATTGATCTTTATCCTGATTTTCTAACAATGGGCAGCGTATTCAGAAATAATCATCATAGAGCCAGTGCTGGGCATTCAGCTATCTATTTGCCTTATGACCTGAAATATGAAGAAAGAACTAGTTTAGGCCAATAGAGAGTATTATGGTTTGGGAGACAGGTTCTAAGTCCACATCCAGCTATGATTCTACAGGAAGTGAGTGTGCTAGGGGACTGAGTCCTGGATTTGGACTCTGTTAACTTGGGGGAGAATCCCACCCGTGTGCAATCATGTAGCTTCTGTCCACAAGACTGCTCTACCAGACTGCCACATGCCTGGTGTGCGGTGGACAGACCCAGACCCCGAGAATGTCAGCTCTTCTGTTGGACCTGAGAGGAGCTACATCTCTGCATGTAACGTCTGTGAAATCTGATGGGGCAAGTCTTGACTTAGTGGGTATGGTTCCCTGTCTGTACCAAGAGATAGTAGGTGAGTGTTAGGGAGTGGGGCATGAACAGACATTCTCTGGTGGATATGGGTTTGATCGGAGCAGTGGAGTAGTGTGCAGGCTCTAGGGTTACACTGACTGGGTTCCAATCCCAGCTCCGCTAATTAATAGTGGTGTGACCTTAGGCAGATGATCAAATTCTTCTAGTCTCCATTTTTCCTTCTGTTAAACAGTGATAATAATCACATCAGCCTTACAGAATTATTTTGAACATAAAATGATTATCTATATAAAGCATCAAGTATAGCACTGAGCACACAGTAGGCACACAGTCACAATTAGCCGCCAGAGTTCATATTAGTACCAGCAGGATAATCAGCTTCATTATTAATGGGTCCTGAACCTGACCCTTCGTTATCCCAGGTTCTCTCAAGGTGATTGTTCCAAGTTAGCTGGCACCGAGGAACCTCCGGGGGCGGGGGTGGGGAGGGGAAAGTAGATATTGTAAGACAGGGAATTGTCACATCAAGTATATTACATGCTTCAGTAGCCAGGGACTGATTAGTACAAATTGAATTTCTCACTAACCTGCCAGAGGCAGAGTGCACAATTGGGCTCCGTGGGTTCAGTGTGATTTTTGTAAGGAGATATTTACATGAGAGGCGCCATGTGAATATTAAAAAACAACAACCCTGTCTTTGTAGCACTAAAAGAACAAAATACATTCATAATACATATGTACACACACACACACACACACACA